>NW_024070203.1:85481912-85593316 GCF_014754425.2 Oryx dammah | reverse complement strand
GTGGACTGTAGCCTACCAAGCTCCTCTGTCCATGGGATTCTCCAGGCAAGAGTACTGGAGTGGGTTGCCAATTCCTTCTCCAGGGGATCTTCCCGACCCAGGGATCGAACCCAGGTCTCCCGCATTGCAGGCAGACGCTTTAACCTCTGAGCCACCAGGTGGATCACAACAAACTCTGGAAAATTCTTAAAAGATATGGGAATACCAGACTAGTTGTCTCCTGAGAAACCTGTACGCAAATCAAGAAGCAACAGTCCTGGACATGGAACAACAGACTGGTTCCGAATCGGGAAAGCAGTACATCAAGGCTGTATATTGTCACCCTGCTTATATAATTTATATGCAGAATACATCATGTGAAATGCCAGCTGGATGAAGCATAAGCTGGGATCAAGACTGTTGGGAGAAATAACAACCTCAGATATGCAGATAATACCACTCTAATGGCAGAAAGGGAAGAGGAACTAAAGAGCGTCTTGATGAGGGTGAAAAAGAAGAATGAAAAAGCTGGCTTAAAGCTCAGCATTAAAAAAGATAAGACCATGATCCCATCACTTCATGGCACATAGTAGGGGGGAAAGTGGCAACAGTGACAGATTTTATTTTCTTGAACTCCAAAATCTCCGTGAATGGTGACTGCAGAGATAATATTACAAGATGTTTGCTTCTTGGAAGAAAAGCTATGACCAACTTAGCATATTAAAAAGCAAAAATATCACTTTGTCAACAAAGGTATGATAGTCAGAGCTATGGTTTTTCCAATAGTCATGTGTGGATATGAGAGTTGGAACATCAAGAAGGCTGAATGTCGAAGAATTGAGGTTTTCGCTGGAGAAAACTCTTGAGAGTCTCTTGGACTGCAAGGAGACTGAACCAGGCAATCCTAAAGGAAATCTACTCTAAATATTCACTGGAGCTGAAACTCTAATACTTTGGCCACCTGATGCAAATAGCAAATTCATTGGAAAAGACCCTGATGTTGGGAAAGAGTGAAGGCAGAAGGAGAAGGGGATGACAGAGGATGAAATGGATGAAGAGCATCACTGACTCAATGGACATGAGTTTGAACAAAATCCAGGAGATAGCAAAGGACAGGGAAGCCTGCCATGCTCTAGTTCATGGAGGTGCAAAGAGTCAGACACTGCTTAGTGACTGAACAGCAAACAGCAACTCCTTCACACTCAGCAAACTCCATACTAATAAAGTAGATATATAACTCCTGAGTCAATAAGAATAAATGATTTGGAATTGGATAATATTAATCTTTGAAAGGACACTGCCATCTATACAGAGAAGGAAAAAAAGAGGTTTTCCAGAAGGCTGGAGAACCATCTGGTAAATTGTTCTTCATCACAGAAATGCAGAGCACAACACTGAGAGATGCTCACTCCAAACATTGCCCTAAAACTTACTTCCTGATTGATTTATTTAATTGGAGGATAATGGCTTTACAATACTGTGTAGATTTCTGCTGTAGAACAAAGCAACTCAATCCAAACTGTGTGTGTGTATGTGTATATAAGGAAACACAGTTTTCATCCTCTGGAGAAGGAATGGCAATCCACTTGAGTATTCTTACCTGGGAAATCCCATGGACAGAGAGATATGTCTGACTTTTTGAGACCCCATGGAAAGCAGCATGCCAGGCCTCCCTGTCCTTCACCATCTCCTGGAGTTTGCCAAGTTCATGTCCACTGAATTGGAGATGCTACCCAAACATATCATTTTCTGCTGCCCTCTTCTCCTCCTGCCCTCAATCTTTCCCAGCATCAGGGTCTTTTCCAATGAGTCGGCTCTTCGAATCAGGTGGTCAAAGCATTGAAACTTCAGCTTTAGCATCATTCCTTTCAATGAGTATTCAGTGTTTTTTTTTTTTCCTTTAGGATTGATTGGTTTGATCTTCTTGCTGTCTATGGGACTCTCAAGAGTCTTCTCCAGAACAACAAGTTGAAAGCATCAGTTCTTCAGCATTCAGCCTTCTTTATGGTTCAACTCTCACATCCATACATGACTACTGGAAAAACCATAACTTTGATTATATGGACCTTTGCTGGCAAAGTGATATCTTTGCTTTTTAATACACTGTCTGTTTTTTTCATAGCCTTCCTTCCAAGAAGCAAGACTCTTCTAATTTCATGGCTACAGTCACTATTCACAGTGATTTTGGAACCGAAGAAGAAAAAATCTGCCACTGCTTCCAATTTGCCCCCTTCTATTTGCCATGAAGTGATGGGATCAGATGCCATCATCTTAGCTTTTTAATATTGAGGTTTAAACCAGCTTTTTGACTCTCCTCCTTAACACTCATCACAAGGTTGTTTAGTTCCTCTTCACTATCTGCCATTAGAGTAGTATCATCTGAATATCTGAGGTTGTTGATATTTCTCCCAGCAGTCTTGATTCCAGCTTATGATTCATCTGGTTGGGCATTTCGCATGATGTACACTGCATCTAAGTTAAATAAGCAGGGTGACAATATGCATACAGCTTTGTCATACTCCTTTCCCACTTTTGAACCAGTCAGTTGTTCCATGTAAGGTTCTAACAGTCTTCAGCTTAGGACAACTTAGCAACTAAACAACAACTGGTGGCCCAGTGGTAAAGAATCTGCCTGCCAATGCAGGGGATACAAGAGATGTTAATTCGACTCCTGAATCAGGAAGATCCCTGGGTAGGAAATGGCAACTCACTCCAGTACTCTCACCTGGTCAGAGGAGCCAGGCAGGCCACAGTCCATGGGGTCACAAAGAGTCAGACGGGAGTGCATATGTGTTAATGCTACTTTCTCAATTCTTTCCTTGCTCTCCTTGTTCCACTGTATCCACAAGTTAGTTCTCAAGGTCTGTGTCACCATTCCTCCTCTGCAAATATGTTCGTCAATACCATTTTCCTATGTTCCATATATATCTGTTGGGCTTCCCCGGTGGCTCAGAGGTTAAAGTGTCTGCCTGCAATGGGGGAGACCTGGGTTCGATCCCTGGGTTGGGAAGTTCCCCTGGAGAAGGAAATGGCAACCCACTCCAGTATTCTTGCCTGGAGAATCCCAAGGACGGAGGAACCTAGTGGGCTTCAGTTCACGGGGTCGCAAAGAGTCAGACACGACTGAGCAACTTCACTTTGCTACTTTCTTAATTCTTTCCTTGCTCTCCTTGCTCCACTGTGTCCACAAGTTAGTTCTCAAGGTCTGTGTCACCACTGCTCCTCTGCAAATAGGTTCGTCAATACCATTTTCCTATGTTCCATATATATCTGTTAGTATATGATATTTGTTTTGCTCTTTTTGACTTTCTTCACTCTGTATAACAAATTCTAGGTTCATACACTTCATTACGAATGACTCGAGTTTGTTCCTTTTATGGCTGGGTAATATTCCATCATATATATGTACCACAACTTCTTTATCAGTTTATCTATTGATGAGCATCTAGCTTTGCTTCCATGTCCTGGCTATTATAAACAGTGCTGCAATGAACACTGGGGTACAGGTGTCTTTTCGAATTGTGATTTTCTCAGAGTATGTGACATGTAGTGGGGATTGATGGGTCATATGGCAGTTTTATTTCTAGTTTTTAAAGGACTCTCCACACAGTTCTCCATAGTGGCTGTATAAATGTATATTCCCACTAACAGTGCAAGAGTGTTCCATTTTCTCCATATCCTCTCCAGCATCTGTATTTGTAGGTATTTGATGATGGCCATTCTGATTGGTGTGAGGTGACACCTCACTGCAGTTCTGATTTTCATTTCTCTATTAATAAGTGATGTTGAAAATCTTTTCATGTGTTTACTGGCCATCTGAGTGTCCTCTTTGGACAAATTTCTGTTTTAGGTCTTCTGCCCACTTTTTCTTTGGGTTGTTTATTTTTCTGGTATTGAGCTACATGAGCTACCTGTATATTCTGGAGATTAGTTCTTTGTCCATTGTTTCCTTTGCTATTATTTTCTCCCATTCTGAGGGTTGTCTTCTCACCTTCCTTATAGTTTCCTTCACTGTGCAAAAGCTATCAGCAGATGAGTGGATAAAGAAGTTGTGGTACATACACACAATGGAATATTCAGTTCAGTTCAGTTCAGTCGCTCAGTCGTGTCCAACTCTTTGCGACCCCATGAATCGCAGCACGCCAGGCCTCCCCGTCCATCACCATCTCCCGGAGTTCACTCAGAGTCGCGTCCATCAAGTCAGTGATGCCATCCAGCCATCTCATCCTCTGTCGTCCCCTTCTCCTCCTGCCCCCAATCCCTCTCAGCATCAGAGTCTTTTCCAATGAGTCAACTCTTCACATGAGGTGGCCAAAGTACTGGAGTTTCAGCTTTAGCATCATTCCTTCCAAAGAAATCCCAGGGTTGATCTCCTTCAGAATGGACTGGTTGGATCTCCTTGCAGTCCAAGGGACTCTCAAGAGTCTTCTCCAACGCCACAGTTCAAAAGCATCAATTCTTTGGTGCTCAGCCTTCTTCACAGTCCAACTCTCACATCCATACATGACTACTGGAAACTCAGCCATAAAAAGGAACACATTTGAATCAGTTCTAATGAGGTGGATGAACCCAGAGCTTATTACACATGGTGAAGTAAATCAGAAAGAGAAAGGCAAATATCGTATATTAACACATACATATGGAATCTGTAAAGATAGCCCAGATGATCCTACATGCAGGGCAGCAAAGGAGACCCAGACATAAAGAACAGACTTTTGGACCTGGTGGGAGAAGGAGAGGGTGCGACGATTTGAAAGAGGAGCATTGAAACGTATACATTACCGTATGTAAAGTAGATGACCAGTGAAAGTTTGATACATGACACAGGGCACCCAAAGCCAATGCTTTGCAATAATCTGGAGGGATGGGGTGGGGAGGGAGGTGGGAGGGGGGTTCAGGATGGAGGGGACACATGTGTGCCTATGACTGGTTCATACTGATGTATGGCAGAAACCATCACAATATTGTGAAGTGATTATCCTTCAATTACATAATTTTTTTTTCAAAAGAAAACAATTCCTTAATCATATGGTGACTTTATTAAAACCATAGTGTCTAGCTCTTGTAAACAATTTAGAAGTATCCATGAAGATTACATAAATAAACACAAGTTACAGCAGGCAGAGGAGAGATAATAAATCAAATCTGACTAGCACAGCTAGATCCTAAAAGCCAATTTGGTTACTCCTTGAACATTTTGCCAATTTCCATGTGTGAGATAACATGCTACATTGTGTGAATTTAAGTGTTACATTTAATTACTTGATCTGCCTGTCTTATGTTAGTCAGTGGAGAAATATTTATTGCGCTCCACACAGATGAGCAAGTTTAGAAACCATGTTAGCAGGAAGCCATCCAAGGGTGGAATAAATGCTAAGGCTCTAAAAACTCCTCTCTCTTCTCTTAAGACTCCTGGAAGGCACGAAATAGCTTGTGTTTTTCTGTATGTGCCTTGTCCATTGTTCACCCTCAAATGACACTAAACTAGAATAAAGAAAACCTTAAAAAAGAGCTATCCTTCAAAACTAAAATTAATTAATATGTCGCAGTTCATAGAGCACTTATTCTATGAGTGAGGAAAGCTAGTTTCAGTAAGGATAAGCACTGCAGGTACTAAAATATGGAACCTGACTCTTAAAACGCTTTATTGCCCAGAGTGTAGTTAGGCAGGTCCAGACTTCATTTGCCACTCAATTGCTCTTTTGCAGCATGCAGACCCACCAGTTGTCCTGAAAGATGTGATTCTCATTCTTGGATATTGTAGCCCTCTACAAAATGTACCAAAAAAGTCTCTGAAAGCAACTAAAGTGATTCTTTCCTTTGAACTGACTTTCAGATCATCCTGTCCCATAAATTTTTCCCAGTCATTCACACTTTACAAAATAATAGTGATCCAATTCCTCATTCACTAACTCTCGGGTAACTTCCATATTTCAGCATGAATATAACCGAATCTTTTTATGGTATTTTTGTTAAATATTTGTATGTAAAGTCATATGTACACTCTGCTATATCTCCAATGATAGCTTCTTAATGACTGAAGTATTTCAGGCATTTAATTCAGTGTTATGCACAGCTTGAGTACTCACCAAATATATACAATTCTTTTATTCTAATAAGCTACCTGTTGAGCCAGAAGGGAAGCAATAAGTTCATCACCTCATCACAAAGCAAATATAAAGAAAGCTGCAAATTTATGATATTTGCCTTTGACTTTTATATGTATAAGTCCTAGTTTTAATGTAACTCTAGGATAGTGTATCATGGACCTCATTAACAAGGGTTCCCTGATGTAATAAACCTGAAATAAACTATCTGGTTTACTCCCAGTTCTATCATCACTTGCTACTTTTAATACTTGAGGCTAGTCAATCTACTCTTAGACTCAGTTATCCCATCTTTGAAATGGAAATTGTTGGGGAGAACACTTACCACCATCCACTCATTCCAGATATTATCTTCCAGGAGGAATTCTTTCATTGGAATAATATACCCAGCCAATGGCTGTACCATCCATGCCCCCTCCCTCATCAGGCCTGACCTCCTTCTAGGAGGAAAGGAGTATTTTACCTGACTTGTGAGTTTGGTAACATAGTAGCTCACCCTTTTTTCTTCCCTTTCTCTTTGGAATCTTCCTGCCTTCATATTATTTATTACCCCCATAAAATCTCAATAGGAAAAATATTACAACACAAGCTTGTCTTATGATATTATATTTGGTAAAACATAAAACATTTTTATGTGTGAGGAGTTAGTTTTTGACTTTAACAATTCCATCATTTCATAGTAAGTTTTTAAAGGAAGATTGATTTACTCATTCAATCAGATGACTGCTTTTGCTAAATCTACTAAAGAATAAACTTAAATGAATATTTGTAACTATGCTTGAAATAAAACATCTTCCATCCAACAGATTCAGTTATACATGGTTTATTTAGTAATATTTTAAACTTCTAAATAGCTGAAAGAAAATGCTGGATACAGTCTAAGAGTTTAGAGATAAGGTTTAGATTCAGAGAGTCATCAGAATATTGGCTGCAAAGATTTTTAGAAGTCTGGTACTTTCATCGTAACTTTACCTCTGTGACCTCTAATGATTTTTAAACATGATCTTGTAACTCTGAAAAGACAAAACCTTGAAATGAGCACACCAGATACTCCACATGCTTTTCACCCAAGAACTGAAGTCTTCTACTGGCTGTAAGATCTTTCCACAGCCTAAAGTGACAATAGGTAGATTATTATGACTTTCACTCATTGTCCTAAGTAATATTGAATACCGCATGTTTTCACAGAGCTCACATTTGAAACAAGAGCATGGGTACACAGTTAAGCCACTTTTCAGTAATTCATAAGCCAACCTTGACAATCATCTTATAAAGTTGATCAGTTAACTTCAGTCTCTCAGTCATATCCAACTCTTGCGACCCCATGAATTGCAGCACGCCAGGCCTCCCTGTCCATCAACATCTCCCAGAGTTCACTCAAACTCATGTCCATCAAGTCGGTGATGCCATCCAGCCATCTCATCCTCTGTTGTCCCCTTCTCCTCCTGCCCCCAATCCCTCCCAGTATCAGAGTCTTTTCCAATGAGTCAACTCTTCGCATGAGGTGGCCAAAGTACTGGAGCTTCAGCTTTAGCATCAGTCCTTCCAAAGAACACCCAGGACTGATCTCCTTTAGAATGGACTGGTTGGATCTCCTTGCAGTCCAAGGGACTCTCAAGAGTCTTCTCCAACACCACAGTTCAAAAGCATCAATTCTTTGGTGCTCAGCTTTCTTCACAGTCCAACTCTTACATCCATACATGACCACTGGAAAAACCATAGCCTTGACTAGACAGACCTTTGTTGGCAAAGTAATGTCTCTGCTTTTTAATATTCGGTCTAGGTTGGTCATAACTTTCCTTCCAAGGAGTAAGTGTCTTTTAATTTCATGGGTGCAGTCACCATCTGCAGTGATTTTGGAGCCCCAAAAAATAAAGTCTGACACTGTTTCCCCATCTATTTCCCATGAAATGATGGGACCGGATGCCACAATCTTCGTTTTCTGAATGTTGAGCTTTAAGCCAACTTTTTCACTCTCCTCTTTTATCAAGAAGCTTTTGAGTTCCTCTTCACTTTCTGCCATAAGGGTGGTGTCATCTGCATATCTGAGGTTATTGATATTTCTGGCAATCTTGATTCCAGCTTGTGTTTCTTCCAGTCCAGCGTTTCTCATGATGTACTCTGCATATAAGTTAAATAAGCAGGGTGACAAGATACAGCCTTGATGAACTCCTTTTCCTATTTGGAACCAGTCTGTTGTTCCATGTCCAGTTCTAACTGTTGCTTCCTGACCTGCATACAGGTTTCTCAAGAGGCAGGTCAGGTGGTCTTGTATTCCCATCTCTTTCAGAATTTTCCACAGTTTATTATGATCCACACAGTCAAAGACTTTGGCATAGTCAATAAAGCAGAAATAGATGTTTTTCTGGAACTCTCTTGCTTTTTCCATGATCCAGCAGATGTTGGCAATTTGATCTCTGGTTCCTCTGCCTTTTCTAAAACCAGCTTGAACTTCTGGAAGTTCACGGTTCACGTATTGCTGAAGCCTGGCTTGGAGAATTTTGAGCATTACTTTACTAGCATGTGAGATGAGTGCAATTGTGCAGTAGTTTGAGCATTCCTTGGCATTGCCTTTCTTTGGGATTGGAATGTAAACTGACCTTTTCCAGTCCTGTGGCCACTGCTGAGTTTTCCACATTTGCTGGCATATTGAGTGCAGCACTTTCACAGCATCATCTTTCAGGATTTGAAATAGCACAACTGGAATTCCATCACCTCCACTAGCTTTGTTCGTAATGATGCTTTCTAAGGCCCACTTGACTTCACATTCCAGGATGTCTGGCTCTAAGTAAGTGATCACACCATCATGATTATCTTGGTCATGAAGATCTTTTTTGTACAGTTCTTCTATGTATTCTTGCCACCTCTTCTTAATATCTTCTGCTTCTGTTAGGTCCATACCATTTCTGTCCTTTATCGAGCCATTGGTTAATGAAGAAGGAAACATTTCACTCCATTAGGTATCAAAGCCTCATATATTTCTGCTAGAATCAAATAGGTTAATGCCAATTATATCCCATGGACTTTCCAGGTGGCTCAGTGGTAAAGAATCCATCATCTCAATGCAGGAGCTTCAAGAGATGCTGGTTTGATCTCTGAGTTGGGAAGATCCCCTAGAGGAGGAAATGGCAACCCTCTCCAGTATTCTTGTTGCTGGATAATCCATGAGCAGAGGAGCCTGGCAGGCTACATTCCATGGAGTTGCAAAGAGCTGGACATGACTGAGCACACTCACACACACACATATGCTGGGGTTCAAATTCCTAAAGAGAGATATTCTACAGCATTTGCCTTGATCTGGTCATATCCCAATTCTAAGTTGCTATTACAATAAGGAAGATTTCTAAGGATAAAAATGATGTATATAAAGACTTTAGTCATAGCTTTTGTAGGTAGCAACGTAGAGCTTATTTGTTCTGTGTGTGCCATTCTATGTACCAAAGAGCCATTCACACCATAGACAGTCAATAAATGCCAAATTAAAATGCTAATACATAAAAGATAAAGCAAATGATAGCCTATAGGATTGGTTCCATAAAGTTTAAATTATTCCTAACAGATACCATTATCAAAAAGACATATCAACACTTTAAGATTACTAGACTGAACTTCTTTAAAACATATCCTTGCTCACATATAACATAACTCTTCATATAAAAGTGTGCTGAAAGTGTTAGTCAATCAGTCATGTCTGACTCTTTGTAGCCCTCTGGACTGTAGCCTGCCAGGCTTCCTATCCATGGAATTCTCCAGGCAAATACACTAAATATACAAATTCTCCAGGCCATTTCCTATCCCAGATCTTCCCAACCCCAGTATCGAACCCAGGAATCTGCATCACAGGCAGATTCTTTGCCTTCTGACTTACCAGGGAAGCCCTAAAATTGTGTTGAGTGGGGCCACATCAGTCATGCTCCATCTCTCAGTACTCTGTGAGAACAGTTGAACTGATTCAGAATACAGCAATATAATTTCTTTTGTTCAGTTGCTGGCTGGCTCTGCCTCTTAATAGCTGTGGGACTTTACACAAGTAATGAACGTCTCTGTGCCTTGATTTCTACATCTGCAAAGTGAGAATGATAATAGCATCTACTGTATAGTGTTGTTGTATTAAATTAATTACTCTATGGAAATTCCTTACAAAAGTACCTCACACATAGCAAGCATTATATGTGTTAGTTGTTATTGCTGTTGCTATATTGTTTCCATTTTAGAAATTCAGTACCTCGTGTCCATAACCCCATAATCCACAAAGGGCTTGAAGGATGAGATTATGGTGAGCCAGAATCTCTTCCTCAGGAGTTCTGTGTTGTGAAACAGAATCAACACCATAGACGTGTCCCTACAGAAGTTGGAAGAGCTGAGATGCAGATAGTGAGGGCTCCAGGCTGGGCAATAACAGCTCTATGAGCCTGTCAATGTCCTCTAGTCAAAGACCATCAGCAACACATCTGCAGGTCTATGAACTGGATTTACTGACTCACTGTAAGCAGGAGTTCTGTAACACTAGGAATCACAGGACATTTCAGTAAGAGGATATTAGAAATAATCTGTTATAGGATTTGGGCTTATTTTAGGTGATTTTGAGGAGCATTGAAGAAAAACAGGTATCTTCCTTGCGTTGGATACTATCTGGAAGAGGAGTGATTCTCTGATTGGATATCTTAATTTGTATCTAGACAAGGAGAACAATGAGATCAAGTTAAAGCTAAAATTGTTAAAGAAGCAGTAGGTACTCACTATTAGCCAAGAAAGGAGGATGTTTGTTCATTTTTGTGGTTTGAACAATGCTTTTACCTCTGTCTGTTCAAACGTGATCATGAAGTGGTCTTATTTTTTCTTGCTCTACAGTGGCAAAGGAGTCTTGTCTGAGGTTGGTGTTCTATGAGAGTTACTTATATTGAACAGGAGAATCCCACAGATTCACTGAGAATGCCAGGCCAGCTCCCAACTAATAGCGGCTGCTTTTCTCTTTCTCAGACCAGGTAAGAATGTTTTGCTTTAAGGGCAAAACTTGTAACATATTATTATATTATTTACATAGATTGACAGGTTTATAATTTATAGTTCTTTTATGTTCGTTGTATAACTTGAGTCTCTCAGAACAATTTTGGGAGAGAGGAAAGCCATATTGTGTAACACTAGGGGGCCCGTTTACACTGTGTTGCACACTGGCACCTCCCCAGCAGGAATAGTGTCCCCAGGAGTTGTACAACAGGGTTTCCCTGGCAGGGCAGACATTTCTATTCCTTTTTACAACTGGGAAAATTAAGAAACTTCCTGCGTGTTCCTTAGTTCCCAATAAACTTTAGAGTTCTCTCTAGCAACCTGTTCAGCTGCTGCTGCTGAATCCCTGCTTTGGTCATAGTTTCTGATTACACAAGCCTGTGCTGTTATGACCTAGACTATATTGGCTACTACAATAAGAAACGTTCTGCCTTCTTCCACAATTTTGTCTGTGTCTGCCCAAAAAAAGGACGTTAAAAAGGGAACTAAATTTACAATCTCTTTCATACAGTCACTGCCTAAAGCAAAAAAAAAAAAAATGTGTGTGTGTGCATTGTCTAAAAAATATACCTTAGTATATTTTGCATACAAGATAAGAATGACAGATGGAGAAAATGATTTTGAGTTCTGAAGTCATTTTGAAAAACAAAATATCCTATTACATTCACAGGCTAAAAATTTTTAATGCAGATGGAGCTACTAGTAACATGGCTTTCCACCCTTGGAAACCTGGCAAGTAAAACATCAAAAGCAAATGGAATTTCCCATGAAGTGTCCATTAATAGTTAGTTTTGGTCCATCATTGTCTTTTTGTAGCTGGGAAATTCCCTCTTGCTACTAAATTCCTCTCCTGGGACATCATATAATGTGAAACTGAAAATGGAATACTCTAGCAGTTCCTGGAAAGAATGTGAGCTTTAATTCAAATAGATTTGTGCAGGAATCATGTCCCTGTAATTTAAAAACTCTGTTGACTTTGGGTAGTTGCTTTACCTCTCTTCATTAAATTACCATCCATGCTTCTTTTGCCTAGTATCCAAGTGTGCTCTGGACTTCACTATCATATGCTGGACTTCCCTATCAGAACATGTATCACACTCTACTGTAATTGTATGCTCAGGTTCTATCTCCCTTAGAATACTAAAAGTATTTTAAGGATAGAGAGCACTTGTCTTTGGTTATCCTTGTAGCACCTACATTATGGCACATAACATTTGTTAAATTTATCTGTTGCCTTAGGAAGTTGGATTAGAGATCTGAGGAATCAAGGAAAGCTTACCTCTCATTTACACGTGTGCTTGCTCACTCAGTCGTGTCCAGCTGTTTGTGACTACATGGACTGTAGCCCACCAGGCTCCTCTGTTCATGGGATTCTCCAGGCAAGGATACTGGAGTGGGTTGCCATGGCCTTCTCCAGGGGATCTTCCTGACCCAAGGATTGAACCCAGGGCTCCTGCATTGCAGGCAGATTCTTTCCTGCTGAGCCACCAGGGAAACCCATCTCATTTACATACCTTTCTTATAATTCTTGTGATTCTTTGTTATGGTAGTCCCAGGAAACTAATACATCCAAGTTCAACTTTTTAACACCTTTTATTTGGAGGTGATAATCGACTCACAGGAAGTTGCAAAAATAATACAGAGAGGTCCCTCATATCCTTCACCCTGTTTGCCTCAATGGTTACCAGATGCATTTAGACCAAACAATAGAAAAAAATTAGAATATGAAATGTTTTTAAATCTTTTATTTGTACTTTTAATAAGTGGTTTATTTTTCCACTTTTCTGTCTTGTTTCTAATGTAAGAGACTATGAGAGATTTCAAGCATACCACTTCGAGCAACTATGTCCCTAAAATAGCACATACAGCATAAATAATTTTTATTCTCAGTAAATGGAAAAATGTGTCTAATGATTTTACAGAATTCTGAATAGATGAATTCACCATATACATATGATGCTTCTTTTTAGCCTAATTTCCATAAATATTCTCATTTTTTGTTTCTCGTTTAGTTGATATAGTTTAGCATCAGTATTCTTTAGGTTTTCTGCCTTTAGCCATTCTTTATGGGCATTAATTAAACAGTATACATACCACTAAGACTCATTTGAAAGGACCCTGACACTGAGAAATATTGAAGGCAAAAGGGGAAGGGGACGGCAGAGGATGAGATGGTTAGACAGCATCACCAACTCAGTGGACATGAATTTGAGCAAACTCTAGGAGACAGTGAAGGACAGAGAAGCCTGGTGTGCTGCAGTCCATGGGTCGCAAAGAGTCAGACATGATGGAGCACATGCAGAAACACACACATACACACGAGACATAATATATATATATGTCCATATATTTATTATTTATATATGTATGTCCATTTATTATTTATTTTGTATTTAAATCTATTAACTTTTATTGAAGTGTAACCATACATATTTATATGAAAAGTACACATTGTATAACCTCAAAGAATTTTCATAACTGAGCATACCCACGTAACTGGCACCAAGAGTCTAGGTCCTAGATCAAGAAACAATATTTCTATCACCCCAAAAGCCTCATCATGTCCCTTCTAGTCACTATGACCACCCTAAAGAGTAGCTATTATCCTGATTTCTGAAAGAATAGGCTATTTTGCTTATTTTTGTACTTAACAGAAATTGACTCATAAAATGTATACTTTTCTGTGTTCAGCTTTTTTCATCTGATATTATATTTGTGACTCATCAATATTGTACCCTATTCAATACCATTGCTGTTTCACATTCCATTGTGTTAAACCTGCCACAAATTATCTACCCATGCTACTGTTTATGGATATTTGGGTAATTTCCAGTTTGAAGCTATTATAAATAGCATTATTATGAAGATTCTAGTATAAGCTGTGATTAATCACTCAGACGTGTCTGACTCTTTGCAACCCCATCAACTATAGCCCGGTAGGCTCCTCTGTCCTTGTGGGTTTTCCAAGAGTACTGAAGTGGATTGCCATGCCCTCCTCCAGGAGATCTACCCAACCCAGGGATTGAACACAGGTCTCCTGCATGACAGGCACACAGATTCTTTACTGTCTGAGCCACCAGGGAATATCAGTATACCTAGACAGTAGAATAGGAAAGAGAAGAGATCTCAAAAAAATTAGAGATACCAAGGGAACATTTCATGCAAAGATGGGCTCAAAAAAGAACAGAAGTGGTACGGACTGAACAGAAGCAGAAGATATTAAGAAGAGGTGGCAAGAATACACAGAAGAACTATACAAAAAAGATATTAGTGATCTGGATATCTATGATGGTGTGATCACTCTCCTGGAGAAGACATCCTGGAGTGAGAAGTCAAGTGGGCCTTAGGAAGCATCATTATGAATGAAGCTAGTGCAGGTGATGGAATTCCAACTGAGCTATTTCAAATCCTGAAAAATGATGTTGTTAAAGTGCTACACTATATGGAAAACTCAGCAGTGGCCATAGGCCTGGTAAAGATCAGTCTTCATTGAATGCCAAAGAAGGGCAATGCCAAAGAATGCTTAAACTACAGTATGTGCGTGCGTGCTAAGTCATTTCAGTCGTATCTGACTCTTTGCCACGCCATAAACTGTAGCCCACCAGGCTCCTCTGTCCATGGGATTCTCCCGGCAAGGGCTGCCATTTCCTTCTCAAGCTACTGCACAATTGCAGTCATTTTACATGCTAGTAATCAAAATTCTTCAAGCTAGGCTTCAACAGTATGCGAACCAAGAACTTCCAAAGTTCCAAGAACTTCCAAGCTGGATTTAGAAAAGGCAGAGGAACCGAGTCAAATTGCCAATATCTGTTGGATCATAGAAAAATCTAGAGAATTCCAGAAAGACATCTATTTCTGCTTCATTGACTACGCTAAAGCTTTTGATCGAGCAGACCAAAACAAACTGTGGAGAATTCTTAAAGAAGTGGGAATACCAGATGACCAGACCTGCCTCCTGAGAAACTTGTATTCAGATCAAGAATAGAACCAGACATGGAATAAAAGACTAGTTCAAAATTGGGAAAGGAGTACATCAACGTTGTATATTGTCACCCTGCTTATTTAACTTATATGCAGAGTACATCATGAGAAATGCCAGGCTGGATGAAGCACAAGCTGGAATCAAGGTTGCAGAGAGAAATATCAATAACCTCAGTTATGCAGATGACACCACCCTTATGGCAGAAAGCAAAGAGGAATTAAAGAGACTCTTGATGAGATAAAAGAGGAGAGTGAAAAAGTTGGCTTAAAACTCAACATTCAAAAAACGAAGATCATGGCATCCAGTCCCATCACTTCACAGCAAATAGACAGGGGAAAAGTGGAAACAGTGACAGACTATTTTCTTAGGCTCTGAAATCACTACAGATGGTGATTGCAGCCATAAAATTGAAAGACACTTGTTCCTTGGAAGCAAAGCGATGACAAACCTAGACAGCATATTAAAAAACAGAGACATTACTTTTGCAACAAAGGTCCATATAGTCTATGGTCAAAGCTATGGTTTTTCTAATAGTCATGGCTGTAAGAGTTGGACAGTAAAAAAGACAGAGAGTTGAAGAATTGATGCCTTCAAACTTGGTGCTAGAGAAGACTCTTGAGAATCCCTTGGACAGCAAGGAGATAAAACAAGTCAATCCTAAAGGAAATCAACCCTGAATATTCAGTGGAAGGACTGATGCTGAAGCTGAAACTCCAATACTTTGGCCACCTGATGCGAAGAGCCAACTCAATGGAAAAGTCCCTGATGCTGGGAAAGATTGAAGGCAGGGGAAGAAGGGGATGACAGAGGACGAGATGGTTGGATGGCATCACTGACTCAACGGACATGAGTTTGAGCAAACTCCAAGGAGATGGTGAAGGACAGGAAGCCTGGCTTGTGGCAGTCCATGGGGTCGCAAAGAGTCGGACACAACTGAGTGACTGAACAACATACCTAGACAAGGAATTGCTGAGGATGTGAATATCTGTAACTTTAATAGATTCTACCACAGGGTTTGAATAGTTGATTATACCGAATGACACTCCTATCAGCAATGTACAAGAGTTCCAATTGCTACAAAACCTCATCCACACTTGGTATATTCTGTCTTTTTAATTTCAGTTATTCTTGTATTTGTGTAGTGTTATTTCATTGTGGTTTTAACTTGTAGTTCTCTAATAACTAATGATATAGAATACCTTTTCACATTCATTTGCTATTTACTCTTTAGATATCTCCTTTTGTGAAGTATCTATGTCTTCTTAATTTTCTATTGGATTATTGGTCCTTTTAAATTTTTAAATTTTGAACCATGTGACTATAATACTATTTTTAATTTAAAAGAAATGCAATTAAAATATAAATTTTATAGACTTCTATGCTGCATGTTCTCTCCTTCAAGATTTATAATATAATATACTAGGATTTCAGAAGCGCTAAAAAGTCTTAAACTTTTCACAACCACAGAACAGTTTGGAGAAATGCTGCTTCCATTCTTGCATAATCTTTAGTTTCATGGAATTAATTTCTTTTTTTCACTTTCCTATAGTTTTAAATCTCCTGCTCAAATTTTATCACATATTTCTTTAGATCTATCAAACATCTAGCAATATAACTACACACAAATACTCAAAATTAATCATCTAAATACACAATTTTTATCAGTCTTTCTTCTTGGAATCTGCCATCTTGCTCCAGTGAAAGCAATTGCTCTCTAATCCTGCCACATATCTTTCACCTCGCATTTCCCTTCACATCCTTCTGGTCCTGTTTTCTCGGTCCCATGTCTTTCTTGTTTTGCTGTCATATTCTATTGGAGTACATCCTCTAGTAGTTTTCTTTTTTTTTAAAGTAGATAGATGGAAAATAAATGTTTTTGCATCCTTATATATGTGAAATGTTTTTATTCTACTCTTATACTTTATGAATAGTTTGACTACAGAATTCTAGATTGGAAGCTATTGTAATACAAAATTTGAAATTTCACTGCAGTGTTTTAGCATAAAAGCATTATCACTGAGAAATCAGATGCCATTCTAATATCCACCCGTTTGTTCTTGTTTCTTCCCTCTGAATTCTTAGAATCTTCTATTTGCTCTTAGTGTCTTGATCTTTTTAATGATGTACTTCAATATGGATCTTATTCAGTGTGTGTGTGTGTGTGTGTGTGTGTGTGTGTGCGTGCGTGCGTGCGCGCTCAGCTGTGTTGGACTCTTTGTGACCCCATGGACTGTAGCCTGCCAGGCTCCTCAGTCCATGGGATTTCCCAGGCAACAATACTCCAGTGGACTGCCATTTCCTCCTCCTCTTCCCACCCCAGGCATCAAACCGACATCTCTTGAGTCTCCTGCACTGGCAGGTGGATTCTTTACCACTGCAGCCACCGTAGCTGGTAGACCCTTTCAATATGAAGACCTTTGACCTTTGATCCTGGCAAAAGTTCTTGAGTTATTATTTTGATAATTTCCTCCCTACTCTTTGTTCTTTCTCCAGAGCTCTTAGTTTGTAAACTGGATGAATGAGTGAATGAATGAATACGAAAAGTTTTCTAAGCACTTTTTGTAGCAAAAAGCTTATTTAGAAATAAACCACAGATTATCAGACCATAGCTTTAAAGCTAAGGAATTTAAGTTACCAGATTTCAAAACAATCTTTATTACAGTTTCCATTAATTGCAAAATGTAGCATTGCTACTCACGTTTCGGGCAATAAAGAAATACAGGAAGCGTTGAATTTCCCTAGGCAGAAATCCCTGATTCAACTCAAGCATTTCCTATTAATTACGTTTCAGAACTCATTAAATGCCTAGCACGAACTTGCTATTGTGAACAATATCTGCAACACACGTTGCGAAACAGCCATTTCAGGTGCAGACCGGTGGATAAGGTAAAAAAAAAGACGCCTCCATCGTTTTTTGGTTGGCATTAAATACTGCGTTCTTCCCAGATCTATGAGAAAGAAATGTTTGCACTCTCATGTGAAATCAGAGGGAAGGACTCTCTCAAGGTTATTTTTCAATCTCTGGCTGTAATTATGGGCGTCAGGAGACAACACGGGTGACGGGAAGAAAACTAAGTTGCTAATAGACGGGACCAGAGGAGAGGCTTCCAGGCGGGAGGGCCTGCGGACCAAGTGTGAGGCGGCTGAGGGGAAATTTCCTCACAGGAAACCCTTCCAAACCCTGGCTGGTCGGGGACGCGGAGAGAAGACGCACTGAGCGCCCCGGGAGCCTTCTCCACTCGCAGGCCGTCGCCGGTGCTCCGCCGGCCCGGGACACGCGCTCGGAGATCCCCGCAGCGGCAACCTCCGGCGGACGCGCGGGAAAGCCCCCGGCTCGGCGTCCGCCCGCTGACGTCACTGGAGCGTCAGAGGAGGCGGAGCTCCGAGCGGCGGGCAGCAGCGGCTGCCTCGCCCTGGAGGGCCAGATCGGCGAGAGGCATCCCGTCACCGGCGCGTCTCGTCGCCTCGGCGTTAACCTGTCTCCAGAGAGAGTTCGCTCAGGCCCTGGATAAGGAGCGTGGCGCGGGCCGCCTCGGGGATGAACGGCCTCGCGACCTAGTGTGCGGCCCCGCGCCGGGGCGGAGCTGCGGGCGCGGCGGGCACTTCCGGGAGCGGCCGGCGGCCGGAGGGCCGGAACGGCCCGCCGCCATGAGTGCGGAGGCCGTCTGCAGCGTCTTGCCCGCCATCCCGTACCACAAGCTCGCCGACCTGTGCTACCTGAGCCGCGGCGCGTCCGGCACCGTGTCGTCCGCCCGCCACGCCGACTGGCGCGTTCAGGTGGCCGTGAAGCACCTGCACATCCACAGCCCGCTGCTCGACAGGTAGGGCCGCGGCGCTGCCCCCTCTCACTGGCTCTCACCCCGGGGACCCGGGCTCTGGAGCCCCGACGACGGTGACCGCCTCCCCTCGAAGCGGCCCTTCAAGGCTTAGGCTCACCTGGGGGAAACGGCCGGCTTCTCTGGAGATGGCACAATCTCGCTTCTTGTCACTGCTTTGTTATTTTTTTCCTAGGCTTCCTTTCTCCAGACACAAGAGCCAGCAATCACAGCCCAACTCTAAATCTCTTCTCTATTGAAATTCAGTTGTGTTGGCTTCGTTTTTTTCTTTTGAAGTCTTAACTCTAAGGTTGCATCGCCCAATGGGTAGCTTTTAGCCACACATAGCTTTTGAGCGCTGAAAATATGGCTGGCTGAACTGAAATGTGTTCTTAGTGGGAAATACACGCTAGATTTCTAGCACGTACTATAAAAACTTGTAATATCTCATGTATAATTTTATATGATATGCTTAGATGGTATCTTTTGATATGTTGTGATATATTAGTAAAGTTCACTTTTCATATTTCTTTCTACCTTTTTTTTAAAGAGGCTACATGAAAATTTCAAATTGTATATGTGGGTCACATGTTTTTATTGACCAGCACTGCTGTAGAATCTGGGACGTTTTGCTTTGGGCTTTTTGTGGTGGTTTTTGGTTTACTACATGTAGTCAGAGAAGTTTAGACATCAAACTCAACTCAATTTAGTTTCTCCTCACTCTCACGGGAAAGGAAGTCTGTCTCTGGAGGAAACTTGTTTAATTTTTACTAACAATAAACTAGAATCAGAAGACTGTTAAATGACAAAACTTTTGAATGCCTCTCCCATTGAACAATTTTAGTGCACTATCCAGATTTCATGGGAGGGCTAAGCATTAGTTTCTGTTTCCAGAAAAACTTTCACCTTTCTGTATTGGTCAGTGAGTTTAGTCACTAGTCTGTTTTCCTTCCGGTAGAAATCTATCTATGCTCTGCATTCAATTCTTAGCAAGTTAACACCCATGATTGCAAACATTCTCCTCCCCCCCCCCCCCCCCCACCTCCCCACCCCAACCCGGCCCTGTGAAAGTGAAAGTTGCTCGCTCCTGTCTGACTCTTTGCGACCCCCATGGACTATGCAGTCCATGGGATTCTCCGGGGCAGAATACTGGAGTGGGTAGCCGTTTCCTTCTCTAGGGGATCTTCCCAACCCAGGAATCGAACCCAGGTCTTCCCCCTATATCGTATAAGCGAAAATACATCATGCTAGATGCCTGATTTATGGCAGAAAGTGAAGAGGAACTAAAAAGCTTCTTGATGAAAGTGAAAGTGGAGAGTGAAAAAGTTGGCTTAAAGCTCTCAACATTCAGAAAACGAAGATCATGTCATTTGGTCCCATCACTTCATGGGAAATAGATGGGGAAACAGTGTCAGACTTTATTTTTTTGGGCTCCAAAATCACTGCAGATGGTGACTGCAGCCATGAAATTGAAAGATGCTTACTCCTTGGAAGAAAAGTTATGACCAACCTAGACAGCATATTGAAAAGCAGAGACATTACTTTGCCAACAAAGGTCCGTCTAGTCAAGGCTCTGGTTTTTCCAGTGGTCATGTATGGATGTGAGAGTTGGCCTGTGAAGAAAGCTGAGCACCAAAGAATTGATGCTTTTGAACTGTGGTGTTGGAGAAGACTCTTGAGAGTCCCTTGGACTGCAAGGAGATCCAACCAGTCCTTTCTAAAGGAGATCAGCCCTGGGACTTCTTTGGAAGGAATGAGGCTAAAGCTGAAACTCCAGTACTTTGGCCACCTCATGTGAAGAGTTGACTCATTGGAAAAGACTCTGATGCTTGGAGGGATTGGGGGCAGGAGGAGAAGGGGGGACGACCGAGGATGAGATGGCTGGATGGCATCACTGACTCGATGGGCGTGAGTCTGAGTGAACTCTGGGAGATGGTGATGGACAGGGAGGCCTGGCATGCTGTGATTCATGGGGTCACAAAGAGTTGGACACGACTGAGCGACTGGACTGAACTGAGATACCTGACTAGCTGTCAGTATCCAACAGCAGTTAAACTCCTCAGTTTCAGCCCTGCTAATGCTATTGACTTTCATCTGCCTTTGGTATTTTTTTTGTTCTCTTGCTATCAGGCTTGGATGGGCAAGGTCCCACAGTAAGTTTGAGATACCTCTAGGGATTGCTTCCATTTTTTGTGTACCATGATTCAGATTTAGTGATACACAGGGTATGTTTCAAGCTGGTTTTAGAAAAGGCAGAGGAACCAGAGATCAAATTGCCAACATCCGCTAGATCATCAAAGCAAGAGAGTTCCAGAAAAACATCTATTTCTGCTTTATTGACTATGCCAAAGACTTTGACTGTGTGGATCACAATCAACTGTGGAAAATTCTGAAAGAGATGGGAATACCAGACCACCTGACCTGCCTCTTGAGAAACCTGTATGCAGGTCAGGAAGCAACAGTTAGAACTGGACATGGAACAACAGACTGGTTCCAAATAGGAAAAGGAGTACGTCAAGGCTGTATATTGTCACCCTGCTTATTTAACTTCTATGCAGAGTACATCATGAGAAACACTGGACTGGAAGAAGCACAAGCTGGAATCAAGATTGCTGGGAGAAATATCAATAACCTCAGATATGCAGATGACACCACCCTTATGGCAGAAAGTGAAGAGGAGCTAAAAAGCTTCTTGATGAAAGTGAAAGTGGAGAGTGAAAAAGTTGGCTTAAAGCTCAACATTCAGAAAACGAAGATCATGGCATCTGGTCCCATCACTTCATGGGAAATAGATGGGGAAACAGTGGAAACAGTGTCAGGGTTTATTTTGCGGGGGGCTCCAAAATCACTGCAGATGGTGATTGCAGCCGTGAAATTAAAAGACGCTTACTCCTTGGAAGGAAAGTTATGACCAACCTAGATAGCACATTGAAAAGCAGAGACATTACTTTGCTGACTAAGGTCTATCTAGTCAAGGCTATGGTTTTTCCTGTGGTCATGTATGGATGTGAGAGTTGGACTGTGCAGAAGGCTGAGCGCTGAAGAATTGATGCTTTTGAACTGTGGTGTTGGAGAAGACTCTTGAGGGTCCCTTGGACTGCAAGGAGATCCAACCAGTCCATTCTGAAGGAGATCAGCCCTGGGATTTCTTTGGAAGGAATGATGCTAAAGCTGAAGCTCCAGTACTTTGGCCACCTCATGGGAAGAGTTGACTCATTGGAAAAGACTCTGATGCTGGGAGGGATTGGGGGCAGAAGGAGAAGGGGACAACCAAGGATGAGATGGCTGGATGGCATCACGGACTCAATGGACATGAGTCTGAGTGAACTCTGGGAGATGGTGATGGACAGGGAGGCCTGGCGTGCTGTGATTCATGCGGTCGCAAAGAGTCGGACACGACTAAGCAACTGAACTGAACTGAAGGGTATGTTTACCCTAGGTCTTGAATTCTGTGTAGCAAGTATGGGGCAGTTACGTGTATGTGTATGTATATATAGTCAACTTTGAAGGGTGGTAATTGGCTAGAGAGGGTGGATGTATTTTAGAATCAACTTAAAATATATGGAAACCGAGCAGTTATGGACTCATTAGGAATTTTAAAGCAGATTGCTCCTCCCATTTTGGATGCTGCTTTTCAAGATTTTAATTTATCTAAGTTTTGTGCCATTTGGAGCCAAGAAATGAAGGGGGAGTTCACTTTCCATGTTCATTAACAATTTTCATAATCCGAAATTCCTACCAAATTGGGTAGGAAATTAATTCTGCCTTCAAAGAAGCCTTAAGGACCAATGCAACACTCTGGCATTACTGCATCATGTATTTCCTCCTACTTGTTACCTAGAATGTTAACATTAGCTGTGTTTATGATGTCTGAGCATAGGCCTGGATATGCAGTTGACTCACAGAATGTTTGTGTCCTCACTTATGAAGTGGGAATAACAAATACATGTACTTCTTGGGCTCTCGTGTGGATAATGTTTGCATTGTTCTTTGAAAGGAAAGAAAAATAAGTTTATGTGCCATTACATGTTCTTATTTTAGTGATTGGTGAGTCATTCTCCATAACCTGACTTCTGCCCAATGAATGGACCTTCCCCAACAATCTCGCAGCTCCTTATGAGTACATGAGTTTGACTGGTTGTTCAAACACCTTGTGTAAACAGTTTAACTGTTTTGTGACTGAAATTTTCTATTTTGCCAATATGTCTGTAGAAGCTATATTTTATGTTTCTTTTTTCTTTTTTTTTTAATATATTGGGTTGGCCAACAAGTTGGTTCAGATTTTTCTGCAAGATGGCATGGAAAAACCCAAATGAACCTTTTGGCCAACTCAATAAAAACCTATTTTTAAACTGTTGTAGCTTATTCTGTTTTCCCACTCTCTCATTCTTTTCAAAATGTAACTTCAGGAATTTTCCTTCTCTGATTAAGCAGTGATAGGAAAAAACAAAGGTGTTAGAACCCACAATTGCAATTCAAATCTGACTCCAAACCTGCCACTTATTATTAACATGACCATTAGAAAATTATTCATTTATCTAAGCCCAGTGTGGTACCCCACTCCATTACTCTTGTCTGGAAAATCCCATGGACAGAGGAGCCTGGTGGGCTGTAGTCCATGGGGTCACTAAGAGTCGGACACGACTGAGCAGCTTCATTTTCACTTTCACTTTCATTCATTGGAAAAGGAAATGGCAACCTACTCCAGTGTTCTTGCCTGGAGAATCCCAGGGATGGGGGAGCCTGGTGGGCTGCCGTCTATAGGGTCGCACAGAGCAGGACAGGACTGAAGCAACTTAGCAGCAGCAGTGCTCTCATAGGGATAATAAAACCAACTTTAGTAAAGTGACTGATACATAGTAGGATCACAAGAGAAGGAAGAATACCTCATACTCCTAATGGGGGGAGGAATTAGAATGTTAAGTATCATCAAGATTTCCCCTAGCATGCCCTCTCTATAATTCTCAGGGTATCTAGGAACCTTCAGGTCAGTCCTGTGTTTTCCCTGCAAAGGTGCTACTCTGTAACTGTCTTGTTGATCTACCTTTCTTAAGGCAAATACAGACCTGTTTCAATTTAGGAAACAAATTTAATTAAACCTGGTCTCACAGACAGGTATAATTGGTTGCCTCACAGTTTGGGTACTAAGCATCTAAAGAACAGGAAGAAGGATAGAGGCTCTTTATGTATTTTTGTAACTCTTGAATTTAGAAACATGTAAATATATTACCTATTCAAAACATGGGTGGCTAAGATATTTTTGCTTTATTTTGTTTATTGTTTGTTTTTAAAAGGAAGCCTTATAGTCTGGTCTGGAATGTGTTTTTCAGCAGCCATTCATCAAGATCTTGGGTGGTTTAAACAAAAGCATCCAGAAAAATTATACATTATATGCAAGATAACAGTTAAATGAACTTCTTTTAAATAAGCTTTTTAATGGAAGCATAACATCTGTACAGAAAAACACAAATATAATTGTTTAGCATGACATCACAAAGTGAAGATAACTACGGTCACCACCCACATAAATAACTATATCCCTTCTTAGTGATTACTCATCATCCTTCCCAAGGGTAAATACCATCTTGAATTCTAACACCAAAGATTAGGCTTGATAGTGGTTAGCCTTTACATAAATTGAATACATATTGTATCTTTAGTTTCTGGCTTCTCTTATCTAACATTGTAAGATTTATCCATGTTGTTACCTGGAGCAGGTAACATTCATTCATTCATTTTCATTGCTATAAAATGTTGAGTATTCTACTTTGTGTTAGTCGCTCAGTCGTGCCTGACTCTTTGCGACACCATGGACTGCAATCCACCAGGTTCCTCTGTCCATGAGATTTTCCAGGCAAGGATATTGGAGTGGCTTGCCATTTCCTCCTCCAGGGGATCTTCCCAACCCAGGGATCGAACCTGGGTCTCCTGCACTGCAGGCAAATTCTTTACCAACTGAGCTACAAGGGAAGATAACACATTTATTTATCCATTCTATTGTTGATAGAGATGTTTCCATTCTTTGGCTGTTAGGATGAGAGCTTCTATGAACATTGTTGTGTATGTCTTCTGGTGTACACACGTATGCATTTGCATTGTATTCTCTTATTATGCCTAGTAAACAACTTAAGGAATTGTTTGGTCCCTGAAGCTTCAGTCTTAGTGGTTTTGGAAGTTTTAGTACTTAAGGGAGGAGTGTTTCCTAGGAAACTTGGTTTCAGTGAATTAAAAGTGGACATGGCTTGCTGGCAGGATTTTTTCCTGTCATTAACCAATGCAGGTAGGGGGAACATTACTGACGGAGAAGAAAGATTTCTTTTAAGAGGGGGAACTTGGATTGCTGTTGCACAGTGGAGTAAGTCCCTGGAGAAGGAAATGGCAACCCTCTCCAGTATTCTTGCCAAGAAAATCCCATGGATAGAGAAGCTGGTTGGATGAGCCACAGTCCATGGAGTCACAAAAGAGTCGGACACAGCTAAGTGACTAAACAACAGTCATCATCTCTTACCAAATAGCTTCTACTAGAGAGTGAAAGTGAAAGTCGCTCAGTCGTGTTCGATTCTTTGCAACCCCATGGTCTCTACAGTCCATGGATTTCTCCAGGCCAGAATACTAGAGTGGATAGCCTTTAGTGCAGTATGTTATACTTCCTTAATAAGGTATGTTATACTCCCTTAATCAGTAAAGTCAGTCAGTCATCACAGCCTGGGCATTCTGTTCAGCTAATGTTTTTCTTCCCATTTCCACTGCAACCTTTATTGCTTCACATTTTTTGTTGTTGTTTTGCTTTTCTTAATCAATTTTATTGGAGTAATAGTTACTTTACAATGTTGTATTTCTTCTGTACTGCAGACTGAATCATCTCTATATGTATATGTGTGTGTGTGTGTGTGTGTGTGTCTCCCCTCTTTTTTGCATTTCCTTCCCATTTAGGTTAACACAGAGCACTGAGTAGAGTTCCCTAAAGTATACAGCAGGTTCTCATTAGTTATCAACTTTACCCATAGTGTCAATAGTGTATATATGTCAGTCCTTATCTTCCAGTTCATTCCACCACCCCCTTTCCCGCCTTGGTGTCCAGTGTTTGTTGTCTGTGTCTCAATTTCTATTTTGCAAATAAGATCATCTGTACTATTATTCTAGAATCCACATATACGCGTTAATATACGATATTTGTTTTTCTCTTTCTGACTTAACTTCACTCTGTATGACAGTCTCTAGGTCCATCCACGTTTCTGCAAATGATCCAGTTTAGTTCTTTTTCATGACTGAGTAACAATTTTCCATTGTATGTATGTACCACATCTTCCTTATCCTTTCATCTGTAGATGGATATCTGGGTTGCTTCCATGTTTTGGCTCTTGTAAATAGTGCTGCTGTGAACGTTGGGGTGCATTTATCTTCTGGAGTTATAGCCTTTCTCTGGGTATATGCCCAGTAGGGGGATTCCTGGGTCATACAGTAGTTCTATTTTTAATTTTTGAAGGAATCTCCATACTGTTCTCCACAGGGCTTTATCAATTTACATTCCCACCAACAGTGCAAGAGAGTTCCCTTTCTCCACACCCTCTCCAGCATTTGTTGTTCGTAGATTTTTCTTTTAATGATGGTCATTCTGATGGGTGTGAGTGATGTCTCATTATAGTTTTATTTTCACATCTCTAATAATTAATGATGCTGAGCATCTTTTCAGGTGTTTGTTGGCCCTATGTATGCCTTCTTTGGAGAAGTGTCTATTTAGGTATTCCACCCAGTTTTTGATTGGGTTGTTTGTGTTTTGTTTTGTTTTGTTTTACTTGAACTGTTTGTATGTTTTGGAGGTTAATTCCTTGTCAGTTTGCCAGTATTTTTTCCCTTTCTGAGGGAGAAAATATTGGCAGATATTTCCTTGTCTTGTTTATGATGTCCTTTGCTGTGCAAAAACTTTTAAGTTCAATTGTGGCTCAGCAGTAAAGAATTCACCTCCAATACAGGAGATGTAGGTTTGATCCCTGGGTCTGGAAGATCCCCTGGAGGAGGAAATAGCAACCACTCCACTATTCTAGACAGGAAAATTCCATGGACAGAGGAGCCTGGCGGGCTGCAGTCCATAGGGTGGCAAAGAAACAGACACAACTGAGCGAATGAGCTCATGTGCACGTAATAAGCACAGATCCCATTTGTTAATTTTGGTTTTTATTGACATTACTCTAGGAGGTAGGTCAGCAAAGATCCTACTATGATTTATGTCAAAGAATGTTCTGCCTATATTTTCCTCCAAGAATTTTTCAGTGTCTGGCCTTCAGGTCTTTAATTCATTTCGAGTTTATTTTTGTGTATGGCATTAGAGTTCTAATTTCATTCTTTTCCAAGTAGCCGTCCAGTTTTCCCAGCTCTACGTATTGAGGATGTCTTCATTGTATATTCTTGCCTCTTTAGTCATAAATTAGGTGACTGTATGTGCATTGATTTGTTTCTGGGCTTTCTATCCTATCCCATTGGTCTGTATTTCCACTTTTGTACCAGTACCATACTGTCTCGATAACAGTAGTTTTGTACTATAATCGGAGGTCAGAAAGCCTGATTCTTCCAGCTCCATTTTTCTTTCTCAAGGTTGTTTTGGGCTATTTGGGATCTTTTGTATTTTCTACGAATTGTAAAATTTTCTGTTCTAGTTCAATGAAAAATGCCATTGATAATTTGATAAGGATAACATTGAATCTGTAGATTGCTCTGGGTAGTATAGTAATTTTCACAATATTGATGCTTCCAATCCAAGAACATGGTGAATCTCTCCGTATGTTTGTATCTTTGATGTCTTTCCTGAATGTCTTTCAGTTTTCTGTGTACAGATCTTTTGCCTCCTTAGGTAGGTTTATACCTAGGTATTTTATTCTTTTTGTTGCAATAATAAATGAGATTGTTTCTTTAATTTCTCTTTCTGATCTTTCTTTGTTAGTGTATCAGAATGCAAGAAATTTCTGTTTTAATTTTGTATCCTGCAACTTTAGTAAATTCACTGATGAGCTCTAGTAGTTTTCTGGTGGCATCTTTAGGATTTTCTGTGTAAAGTATCATTGTCATCTGCAAACAGTGACAGTTTTACGTCTTCTTTTCCAATTTGGATTCCTTTTGTTTCCTTTCCTTTTCTGATTGCTGTGGCTAGGACTTCTGAAACTATGCTGAATAATAGTGTTGAGAGTGGACACCCTTGTCTTATTCCTGATCTGAGAGGAAATTGTTTCAGTTTTTCACCATTGAGAATATTTGCTGTAGGTTTGTCATATATGGCCTTTATAATGTTGAGGTAGGTTCCCTCTATGCTCACTTTCTGGAGAGTTTATCATAAATAGTGTTGAATTTTGTCCAAAGTTTTTTCTGCATCTATTGAGATGATCATGTGATTTTTATTCAGTTTGTTAATATGGTTTGTCATGTTCACTGATTTGCATATATTGAAGAATCCTTGCATCCCAGGGATATATCCCACTTGATCATGGTGTATGAAACTTTCAGTGTGTTGTATTTGGTTTGCTAATATTTGGTTGAGGATTTTTGCATCTGTGTTCATCAGTAGTACGGGCAAGAATACTGGAGTGGCTTGCCATTTCTTCCTCCAGGGGATCTTCCTGACCCAGGGTTTGAACTGAGTCTCTTATGTCTCCTGCATTGGCAGGCAGGTTGTTTACCGCGAGCACCACCTGGGAAGCCCACTAGTCATTGGAAATGTGCAAGTCAAGATCACGATGAGTATGTATGTTTCTTAAAAAGGTTTCTGGACAGCTTGAGATCACAGACTGTATTTTTTTAATCTAATTTTGTATTTACTTGACATGTACACACTGCTTTATTGATTTATCTTTGGTTGGGGTAGGTCTTTGTTGCTGCACATGGACCTTGTCTATTTGCAGGGAGTGGGGGCTACTCTAGTTGTGGCACATGGGCTTCTCATTGCGGTGGCCTCTCTCCTTGTGGAGCACAGACTCTAGGTGCGCTGGCTTAAGTAGTTGTGGCACAGGGGCTCGTTAGTTGTGTCTGCAGGGCCCTGGAGCACGCAAACTTCAGTCAGTCATTATGGCCCGTGGGCTTCGTTGCTCCATGGCATGTGAAATCATCCCAGACCAGGGACTGAATGCATGTCCCCGGCCTTGGCAGGCAGATTGTTATCCACTGCACCACCAGGGAACTCACCAAACTATGTTTTGTTTTGTTTTGTTTTGTTTTAACTTAGTTGTCTCCATAGGGCTGAGCACTGTGGCTTATTCATAATGAAAGTTCAACACATTTCTTCTATGAATGAATAAGGAAATAAATCTGGAACCCAGAGTTAACCCAGGAATGTTATAAGCATTTGTCTCTTCTCAGTGTTCTTTTTCTGAGTTCCAGCCTATAATTTCTGAGTAACCCTTATGCAACTAATTATCATCGAGTCATTAAAATCTACAACATTTAAGTGTTTTAATATTCAGGATATTTAGAAAATTTTTACATGGTATGCAACAGTAAAATTTAATGTAACAGTCTAATAAAATTTTATCATTTTAATAAAACAGAAACTTAAGTAATTAGTTCAAGCACCTATTGTTTTAATACAAATAGACTTTATAAACAAACACTGTGTTCTTTCCCTTTCCTAGGAAAAGTACAGTTTTAATCTATGTGTAGCACTTCTTTCTGTCAGTGGTTTATATATATTATTTTGGTCTCTAAACAGACCTATGGGATATGTAGGGTAGATATTATCCCTCCTTTAAATATGAAAAAACTAAGAAAAGTTGCCTAATTTACATGAGGTCATAAGCTAATGAATGAATGAAAAAATCCAGAATTAATTAATATTATGGACATGATAATTGTGTATTTTTCATTATTTTGAAATAATTATGCTTTTTTTTTTTCTTTAGTGAAAGAAATGATGTCTTAAGAGAAGCTGAAATTTTACACAAAGCTCGATTTAGTTACATTCTTCCAATTTTGGGAATTTGCAATGAGCCTGAATTTTTGGGAATAGTTACCGAATACATGCCAAATGGATCATTAAATGAGCTCCTACATAGAGTAAGTACTATACATTTTCAGTGGCTAGAATTCTATTAGTTAACCTATAAAGTGCTTTGGTTTTACATGTGAGCCAAAATAAGAATAATGACAAACAGTTGCAGTGGTAAAATTTCACTATTTCTGGCTGCTTCTGTGTTAAAAGTACTGTGCGGCCAGACCCTGCCTTCTGGTCACCTCGATTATGCTGCTTAGGTTCCTGAGGCTTACACTGAATTCCAGTACCCGCAGGTTAGGGTATGTGGGAGAGGAGCAAGAGAGAGAAAAGACAGACTGCACACTGCACAGTGTAGTGTTGGCTGAAGCCAGCTTTTATTTTATGTTAAAGACAATTTAGTATTCTAATTAAATGTTAGTAGTATCAGTTCACAAAGTTCTGAATTAATAGGCCAAATTATCTCTCTCTGAGTATCAAATACCTGAGTTTTTCCAATAATAGGCAATGGCATGAGCTGTATTACCTTTTTCTCAAGGTACCAATTACTCTGTCTTCAACTATGAAAGCCATTAGTAAACAACTTTGAGGAGGTGAGGTCCTCATTCTCAAAATGTGTGTATTCATCTACTCTTGTGTGCTTGACCTTATTAAGATTATCTCTAGCCCACAGTTTCCCTCAAGAAATATTTTTAAATACCTGGGTCTGTCTTGTGAAGGTTGCTTTAGTTAAAACTGAGTAGTAACATAATCTGTAAAATCCAGTCCCTGAACACTCTTAAATTCTGGTGCATCACAATGTTCTATAAGCACATGAGGGAGCGTGGGTGCCTCTGTCACCACTCATGGAGTGACTTCCTCTTTATTTTAGGATGCAGCACATTCTGTTTGTGATGGCACGATCTAAAACAAGGGCAGAGTAAAGTGACTAGTGTCAGTGCATAAGATTTGTGTAACCAACACAGCAATTAAGATACAAAACACAATTTCCTTTTTTTGAATGAATGTAAGCATAGATCCTAATGTTTTCCTCCCATACCCCAGCACCCCAGCAGATACTCTGGTACCCAAATTTGCAGTCCATTAGAAATTCTAGAGCCTCCTAAGGGGCATTGCTAATTTCTGGAAGGAATCATAAAATACAGGTTGAGCACTCATCTACCTTCTTCCCCAATGATTATCTACTTCTTCTGAGTATGTTCATCTTCCTGGGAAGCTGTATTAATATTTAAGTTAGGAAAGCATTTAAGAAAATTCAGATGACTATTACTTGTAAGTACCAGGAAATAAAGGCATTACATTTGTAATGTTTCTATATTATACATGGAATGCCAAAGTAGGAAGTCAAGAGATACCCAGAATAATAGGCAAGGTTGGCCTTGGAATACAAAATGGAGCAGGGCAAAGGCTAAGAGAGTTTTGTCAAAAGAACACGTTGGTCATAGCAAACAGCCTTTTCCAACAACCCAAGAGACGACTCTACACATGGACATCACCGGATGGTCAATATCAAAAAAAAGATTATGTTGTTTGTGGCCAAGGATGGAGAAGCTCTATACAGTCAGCCAAACAAGACCTGGAGCTGACTGTGGCACAGATCACGAGCTTCTTATGGCAAGATTCAGACTTAAATTGAAGAAAGTAGGGAAAACCACTAGGCCATTCAGATATAACCTAAATCAAATCCGTTATGTTTATACCATGGAGGTGATGAACAGATTCAAGGGATTAGGTCTGGTAGACAGAGTGCCTGAAGAACTATAGACAGAGGTTCATTACATTGTACAGGAGGCAATAACAAAGCCAGATCAAAAAGGATGCAGGAAGGCAAAGTGGTTGTCCAAGGAGGCTTTACAAATAGCTGAGGAAGAAGAGAAGTGAAAGGCAAGGAAGAAAGGGAAAGATACACCCAACTGAATGTAGAGTTCCAGAGAATAGCAAGGAGAGATAAGAATGCCTTCTTAAATGAACAGTAGAATGGGAAAGACTAGAAATCTCTTCAAGAAAATTGGAGATGTCAAGGGAAACATTTCATGCAAGGATGGGCACAATAAAGGACAGAAATGGCAAGGAGCTAACAGAAGCAGAAAAGATTAAAAAGAGGTGGCCAGAGTATACAGAAGAACTACACAAAAAAGGTCTTAAAGACCTGGATAACCATGATGGTGTGGTCACTCACCTAGAGCCAGGCATCTTGGAGTATGAAGTCAAGTGGGCCTTAAGAAGCGTTACTGTGAACACACTTAGTGGAGGTGATGGAATACCAACTGAGCTATTTAGAATCCTAAAAGATGATGCTGTTAAAGTGCTGCACTCAATATATCAGCAAATTTGGAAAATGCGTAGTGTCCACAAGACTGGAAAAGGTCAGTTTTCATTCCAGTGTTAAAGACAGGCAATGCCAAAGAATGTTCAAACTACCATACAATTGTGCTCATTTCACATGCTAGCAAGGATATGCTCAAAATCCTTCAAGGTTTTTGCAAACTGCTAGGTTTTAGCAGTATGTGAACCAAGAGCTTATAAGTGTACAAGCTGTATTTAGTAAAGGAAGAAGAACCAGAGATCAAATTACCAACATTCATTGGATCATGCAGAAAGCAAGGGAATTCCAGAAAAACATCTCTGTTTCATTGACTATGCTAAAGCCTTTCAATGTGTGGATCACAACAAACTGGAAAATTCTTAAAGATGATGGGAGTCATCAGACCACCTTACCTGTTTCCTAAGAAACCTGTATGTGGGTCAAGAGGCAACATTTGGAACCAATCATGGAGGAACTGACTGGTTCCAAATTGGGAAAGGAGTACAACGGAGCTGTATATTGTCACCCTGCTTATTTAACTTCTGTGCAGAGTACATCATGTGAAGTGCTGAGCTGGATGAATCACAAGCTGGAATCAGGATTGCTGGGAGAAAAGTCAACAACCTCAGACGTGCAAATGATATCACCCTAATGGCAGAAAATGAAGAGGAACTAAAAAGCCTCTTGATGAGAGTTGAAAAGGTGAGTGAAAAAGCTAGCTTGGAACTCAATATTGTAAAAACTAAGATCATGGCATCTGGTCCAATCACTTCATAGCAAATAAAAGGGGAAAAAGTCAAAGCAGTGATGGATTTTATTTTCTTGGACTCCAAAACTCACTGTGGACTGTAACTGCAACCAGGAAATTGAAAGACACTTACTCCTTGAAAGGAAGGCTATGACAAACTTACCATATTAAAAGGCAGAGACATCACTTTGCTACAAAGGTCCGTGTAATCAAAGCTATAGTTTTTCCAGTAGTCACATAGGGATGTGAGAGTTGGACTATAAGAAGAGTGGGTGCGAAGAATTGATGCTTTCGAACTGTGGTGCTGGAGAAGACTCTTGAGAGTCCCTCGGACAGCAAGAAGATCAATTCAGTAAATCCTAAAAGAAATCAACCCTAAGTACTCATTGGAAGGACCAGTGCTGAAGCTGAAGCTCAAATACTTTGACCATCTGTGGGAAGAGCCGACTCATAGGCAAAGACCCTGCTGCCAGGAAAGATTGAAGGCAAAAGAAGGGGGTGGCAGAAGATGAGATGATTAGATAATATCAACAACTCAGTGGCCATGAATTTGAACGCAAACTCCAGGAGATAATAGAAAACAGAGGCACCTGGCATGCTGCAGTCCATGGAATCACAAGTAGTGGGACATGACTTAGCAACTGAACAACAACCTGGAATGAGAAGTCGAGTATAAATATATGTGTCTGGGTATTACAGATAAAAATAAACTATCTCAACTGGAGAGAGACCCCATACCATGTAGGACATTGCCAGTATATACTCAAAGGAAATATTAGTACTGTAAAGTCATTATTTTCTCTATAAGGAAAAGAAGATCCAAGGATAGTAAAGAATGTCAAATAGATACTATATAATAAAGTAAGTATATTTTGCCCTATACTTAGTTATACTAGATATTTAGTTTATACTATTCCTCATGGAATATTTCATTTTCAAAGTGGAAATAAATTTGGCCACTGATTTTGGTTTTATTTATTTTCATATATATGAAGAAAATCGAATACCCTGATGTTCCTTGGCCATTGAGATTTCGTATTCTGCATGAGATTGCTCTAGGTGTAAACTACCTGCACAATATGAATCCTCCTCTGCTTCACCATGACCTGAAGACTCAAAACATCTTACTGGATAATGAATTTCATGTTAAGGTAATCACTGTTTTTCAAAAAAGCTTATCTGCATCCTTGTGTTTAATAGTTTTAAAGACTTCTTAGTTAATTTTTGTACCTTGCCAGTTTAATCTCTCTGCCTTTTCTGTGGCCCCTAATTCAGTGCCACTTCTTCCTGCTGCAGTGGGTTAGTTATTCCTAGACTACAGATATTCATAAAACTATGGTTCAGATACAGAGTCATTATATTCTTAATTTAAATTGTTAAGTATACCTTTATTTGCTTTTTATTTTGAAATTATTAGATATTCTTAGGTGGTTGCAAAGTAAAGAAGTCTCATGTACCCTTAACCCAGTTTCTACCAGTGGTTACATCACATATAATTATGGTACCATTTCAAGGCCAGGAATTTGACATTGGTACAGTACACATGTGTAGTTTGTAGTTCTGTTTCACTTTATGTGGTGTAAATTTCTGTGACTATTGCAGCAGCCAAGATAAAGCACTATTCTATCACAACAAAGTTACCACTCCCACTATCCCTTAATAGGCATGTTCACCTTCCCTCCATCATCCCTAACCGCTGTCACCCAGTAATCTGCTTTTCTTTTCTATAATTTTGTTGTTTTGACAATGGAATCATACAGGGTATGATATTTTGAGATCGGCTTTGTTTATTTAGCATAAGGCCTTTGAGATCCGTTTGAGTCTTTGCTTGTGTTGAGTTGTTTTCTTTTTCATTGGTGAATAATATTCCATGGTGTGGGTGTACTAGAGTTATTTAACCATTCACTTATTGAGAGAAATTTGGTTATTTTTAGCCTTTGGCAGTTAAAATAAAGCTCCATTGAATAGTCCTGTACAACTTTTTGAACAAATGTAAGTTTTTATTCCTCTGAGATAAATGCCCAAGAGTTTTAACTGCATGGTCATATGGTAAAGTATGTTTAGGTTTTTAAGAAGCTGCCTGTTTTGTGCAGTGGCTGCACCATTATACATTTCACCAGCAGTGTATGAAAGACACAGCTTTTCTGCACCCTCACCAGGATTTGGTTTTATCACAGTTTTTTATTCTGGCATTCTAACCATTACAGTGCTCAAATCAGAGCTACACAACATGGTGCTAAAAACCTCCCTTCAGGTCAAGTTCAGGCCTTTTATTAATTAGGACTTTTGGAGAATAAGCATTCATTTTGTTTGGCATACTCCTAAAAGAACTGTTAGCCCATTTTTCTCCTTTTTTTTCATACAAGTGTTACAAAAATCCTTCTTTGACTGCTTTCCCAAGTGTCCTTGTTACCATGTCCAACTTTATACTGCTTACCACACAACAGAGCGAGTAAATCAACAGATGAGGTGTTGGGGCAAGGGATAGCTACCTTATTTGGAAAGCCAGTAGACCAAGAAAATGGTGGATTAGTGTCCCAAAGAACCACCACACCCAAGCTAGAATTCAGGCTTTTTCTTTCATACTAAAAGGTGAGAGGGTGTGGATGGTGGTGGCAAGTTTCTTGGGACCTTTTGTGTTTGCAGCTCTCCTTATGGGTCAGGTCATGACGTTCGTACAGACCGTCAACAAATACTATTTTCTGTTCTGCACCGTGGAGGTATTTGCTAGTATTCTAACTAAACCTGAAATATATGTAAAATGAACTGAGACTTGTACTATATAAAATTTTCAACTTCCTTGGACCTTATTTCCTTCATCTCAGTCCGGAAACCATTCTTGATAGAGAAGACCCAAGCAAAGTAATAGGTGATGACGATCCCTAGTTTCTCTTTTTCATTGATGAGTAGGGTACCCATGGTATTTATTTGACATGAATAGAATTTAAAATAGTTTGGCTTTGTGTGTTTTTTTTTAAATTTTTGTTACTTTTAGCACATACAAAACTGTGACCTTTCTAATACAGTTCTTATAAATTAGTGACACTCTTTTATATGTATCCTGTGTGTCTCTACTTTCTGTTTTATAAATGTCCCTTAAAAGTAAGAGTTTCAGTGACTCATGAATAATTAAGTTATCCTATCTACCTGTCTTCTTGAAAGGGCCATTTAAATGAAATACAAAAATTCTCTTGAAGTACTTAATGAGATTAAATGGAACCTCACACCTTGTTAGGTTTTTGGGTTTTTTTAAGTAAATTTTCTCACTATAATGTTAATCAGAAACATATTAATAGTATCTAAAATAAAAATCTTTACCACTAGTTAAGATCAATCAAGACTCTTCTACTTTAAAAAGAACATGTTCAACTTGTTGGTCTGCTGGTCAGCATCTATTAGTGCACCTTAAATACAAATGAACCCATGACAGGCTTGTGTGAAGGAAGCATGTATATGCACCATGTCCGGTTTCTCTCCTGTTGTCAGTCCTGTGTGGAAACCAGAATGCTTGGAGTTTCTTCCTCATAGCTTCTTACTGATGATAACTTCATAGTTTTAAAGAGACAGACAGTATTATGTAAATGAAAATAACTATTCTGGTAGGGTGGTAAGATTAGTGATGATTTTTATGAGCAAAGTGTTTTAATTTCCTCTGATTTAAAAAAAAATTTTAATTGAAGTATAGTTGATTTACAGTATTATGTTAGTTTTAGTTATACAGCAAAGTGATTCAATTTTATATATTTTTCAGATTATTTTCCTTTATAGGTTATTATAAGATACTGAATATAGTTTTCTGTGCTATGCAATAAATTCTTGTTGCATTATCATCTGTTTTTAACTAAAAAGATCCTTTACCTTTAAAATGTATGTTAAGATCTTGTGTAGAAATGAAAAGCTCCTATTCCCTGTCTTCATTGTTGAATGACAAATATTTCAGGATCCTCAAGAAACCATAGCACTTGTATCCCTCTCATGTTCTTCACTTTCCTCTTCTTTGGGAGACCCAGGTTTAACGAATCACGCCTTGTGTATATGGTGCTTGTGATAGAGAAAGGAAAGAAATGTAGTCCATGGGAAACCAAACTAAATTGACTGAGAAAGGGAACTCTGGTTCATTCTTCTAGATGAGGTTTCAAACACAAATGTGAAGTGAAAGGAGCACATTAGCAAACTAAGAATGCATTTTCTACGCGCTGTATTCACAGCAGTGCTTAGCCCAGTAGTCTGCAGTTTATGGTTCAGGGATAAGAAGAGCCTGTTGCTGTTCAGTCACTAAGTTGTGTTGGACTCTCTGCAACCCCATGGACTGCAGCATGCCAGGCTGCTCTGTCCTCCACTAACTGCCAGAGTTTGCTCAAATTCATGGCCATTGAGTAGGCAATGCTGTCTTATTTCCTTCTCCTTTGGCCTTCAGTCTTTCCCAGCATCAGAGTCTTTTCCAGTGAGTCAGCTCTTCCCATCAGGAGGTCCAAGTTTTTAAGCTTCAGCTTCAGCATCAATCCTTCCAGTGAATATTGAGGGTTGAGTTCTTCTAGGATTGATTGATTTGACTTCCTTGCAATCCAAGGGACTCTCAAGTGTCTTCTCCAGCACCACAATTTGAAAACATCAATTCTTTGGCATTCAGCCTTCTTTGCCTTCTCACAGTAATGTTTATTATCCTAGCCAGTGTTGTAACTGGAGCACTGTTTTTGTTTTTAGAGGATGAGTGAGAGGAATAAGAGTTTGTAGTAGCAAGTAAGAGTAACTGGGATACAGTTGCCCAGAGTCTTAATACCACCTAAAAGTTTAGATTAAAGACCCTCAAACTGCATTCTGTGTTGTTGGTGTTGTATGAATAAGAGTAAGCTTTAGAGGTTTATTCCTGTGTATAAAACATTAATAATACTAACACACATGGTTCACCCATTATGTGTCAAATACGGTTCTGAGTGGGGCTTCCCTGGTGGCTCAGTGGTAAAGAATCTGCCTCTAATGCAGAAGACTTGGGTTCAGTCCCTGGGTTGGGAAGATCCCCTGGAGAAGGAAATGGTAACCCACTCCAGTATTCTTGCTGGGAAGTCCCCTGGACAGAGGAGCCTGGCAGTCCATGGGATTGTAAAAGAGTTGGACAACTTAGTGACTAAATAACATCTTGCATTGCCTTTAGAAATCAGTCCAGTTTAGCTCTTCATGTCATGGCACCATTTTTTCTCTTGGTCTTTTCTAATTTTTTTTCTTAAGTTTACCCTTTCATTATGGTAATATATGAAAGATTTGTATAGTCCTCCACCCTTTTTGGAGTGGGGCTATAATTTTTTAATCTCAAATTCATCTAAACACTAAAGAAATTATTTCTTCTGTTAAAGCTTGTAAGTATTTTAAGAGTTAAACGATTGAAACACAAAAGGTATGATGGATGGAGTTCATTCCACTCTGTCAACTCCTAAATGGCACAGTGTAAGGTCTAAGTAATTTAAATTAAATGTCTTCAAAGCTTTCCTTATACTTTTTTGTTCATTAAATATTGTTTCTGTTCTTACATTTTTGTCTCCGTTTTTAAAAATATTAGAACATTTTAGATAGTTACAAAATATTGTGTAGTATCTGCACAAAATTTTCAAGTGAAGTAAACTATAAAGGACATGTCAAAAGTACAGAATGTCTGTCACTGACAATTCTTTAGGAACCACTTGGCATGGACATGAATATGTTATATTGCTAACCACACTATTGTCAACAGATATTCTTTTCGTGGTAAGCAAAAATCATATAATAATGAGTTATACTTTATGGAATTTTGCTTATTTCAAAATATTAAAGTACTATTTTAAGCACATATAAAGAAGAACATATACACAGTGATGGTCATATTAGATATGAGTAGTTTAGCAGTTTTGTGAGGTATAGGTAAATTTTGAAAGCACATGATGTAAACCTACTTGTCACAAAAAGTAAAGTGGATGTACTCATTCCATTCTTTTATTCTAAATGCAAAAAATATTCCTGTTTAATTTTTCAAATCTTAGTTTCTTTAAAACTTGTGATATTATGCTGCACTCTCAGTCAGTTTATGTTGCTTATATGTGTATATATAGCATTTATTCTGGTCTCATGTTTAAACACAGTAAATATAAAGAAAGGCAAACAATTCCTGGATTTAAATTACTCTTTTCCCTTCCAGATTGCAGATTTCGGTTTATCAAAATGGCGTATGATGTCCCTTTCACAGTCACGAAGTAGTAAGTCTGTACCAGAAGGAGGGACGATTGTCTATATGCCACCTGAAAACTATGAGCCTGGACAGAAAGCAAGGGCTTCTGTCAAGCATGATATATATAGGTACAGTATGTTAACTTTTGCTCAGAGTTCACTTTGCCTAAAGCGAAGCGAATTCGCTCAGTCGTGTCTGACTGTTTGCAACCCCATGGACTGTAGCCCACCAGGCTCCTCTGTGCATGGGATTTTCCAGGCAAGAGTACTGGAGTGGGTTGCCATTTCCTTCTCCACAAGATTAATCAATCAGAGTTTTACAGCTACAGGTTTTTTTTTTTTGAAGCTACAGTTTAAAAGTATGATTCTTATGCTTCTCTCATAGGTGTGGTGAAAATAAATTAGAGGCAGTGGTTAATATTCTTCAAATTAAAAATACCTTGCTTTAAGGAATTCCCTGGCACCTTAGTGATTAAGATTCCAGGCTTTCGCTGCCATGACCCAGGTTTAATCCCTGGTCGGGAAACAGATCTCGCAAGTTGTGCAGAGCAGCCAAAAAAATAAAAATAAAAGCATATAAAAATAAAGGTGCCTCGCTTTAAGCCACTTTTACATCCTTAAAAAAATATTAAAACTTGTCTATTATTTTGTTAATTTGTAATATTCAAGGGCTTTTATCGTATGTGACCTTGAGAGAAGGAGGGAAAAGTGTGAATAACATTTAACTTTACCAAAGGAGACAGTACTCACACCAGAAAAAAGTCAGTAGAATAGGGCTACATGAGACAGTCTTTTTTTAACTCTTTATTTTGTGTGAATAATAAAATCATGTAATTAAAGGACATAGTATTAATGAATCATCCACAAGTTATCCTTGCCTATTACTTTGTTTTTATTATACTAATTTCCTAATTTTTCAAATTGAATTATTTTCCTTTCAAAGTAAAACTGTATATAAATATTCAGCATCTTGGTTCTATATAGTGATTTTTTAAGCAGCATTTCACTACATTATTATTTTCAAAAATGGTATCTCCACTGTCAGTTTTTAAAATCAGTACTATTTAGTTTATTATGCATAGTTACTATATGTATATTTTATCTTAAACAGCTATGCAATTATTACATGGGAAGTCTTATCCAGAAAACAGCCTTTTGAAGGTAAGTGTACTTTGACTTCCTTATTATGACATCATGTTGGTAAATCACACTCAGAACTATCTAAATAAAGATCACCTATTTTAAATCTGTCTACTATTCATTTTGTAGAAAGCACACTAGAAAAACATAACAGTTTATCAATGTGAATCCCATGTATATTGGAAAATACTGAATTAAGGATAAGAAAAATATAGATTTGTTTTGTTCTGATAGTAATTAACTCCATTATTAAGCCGCTGAATCTCTTAAGTCCTCATTTTTTTCATCTGCAAAATAAGAATTTTGAATTCTTCTAAGGTTCATTCCAACTATAAAATTCTTTATATGAAAATTTAATTACTGCTCCTTTAAAGACCAGCAGACATTGAAGAATAATTTTCACATTTTCTGATAATGTTGTCTGTTTCTTTGAGGTTCGTTTAGGTCAGTTTGCTGTGTAACAACCTTAGAATCTCAGTAGCTAACAAGCTAAACATTTATAATATTTCTTATTCACACTAGATGATTAGTTGCTGTGACTTCTCGGCTCTGCTAGTTCTACTCAGCTCTGCTGAGCTCTGCTTTGCTCTGCTGTCTTCATATTCCATTGGCCAAATCAAATCACGTGGCCAAGCCCAGAATTAAAGAGGTGAAGCTATAAACTCCTCCTGTAAGTCTGGGAATAGCTGGGATATAAATATTCCTTTGACAGAAAGGGAGGTAATGAATTATACCTAAGATTTTTAAGATTCTCTGATTTTCGTCTGGTTGAGCTTAGAATATAATTAATATGTTAGATCATAATATATTTCTAATGAATGAAATATATTTTCATTTGTTTTGACAGACGTCACCAATCCTTTGCAGATTATGTATAGTGTGTCACAAGGATATCGACCTGACACTAATGAAGAAAATTTGCCACTTGATATACCTCATCGAGCACTTATGATCTCTCTAATAGAAAGTGGGTGGGCGCAAAATCCAGATGAAAGACCGTCTTTCTTAAGTAAGTGTACAGTTTTAATCTGGACCTTTTGAATTGCAAAAATACTGAATATGCTGTAAATAAAGTATTCTTTGAACAGTCACACAAGTTAGATGATGAAGTCAAAAATTTGTTGGTTTTTTTTTTATTTAGTTGTTAGATGATGAGATTGAAATGGTAAGGAGAGACTGTTGGCTATCATAAAAAGATTAGAAGGTTATTCCAAATACAAGTTTTCAGAGAAAGAACATGATAAATTTAAGTTTAGGAGCTATTTGCTACTGTGTAAAAAAATTGATCAGAGAAGGGCAAGAGTAGAATCTGTAGACCAATCCTGGAAATCAAAAAATCAGATAGAATTAAGATATATTTCAGAGGTAGAATGGATCATCACCTAAATGTAAACATAGAAAATCTTCATGACCTCGGATTGAGCCAAGAGCTCTTATATATAACATCAAAAACAAGATCTATTAAAAAATTTTGATAATTGAATTTCAAAAAAAATTGAAAAATTTTACACTTCAAAAGATGCTACAGAAAATGAAAAGACAAGCTATAGACTGGGAATCTTCTTTCTAATTAGAAAAAAAATTAAATATATTTTGCATTCAAAACATGTCTAGTGCTTATCCACATTGTACTCAAAAAAAATCAAAATTTGCTGTAATAATGGATTAGCATGTTCTCTCCTATTTCCAAGCACCATTTAATAGGAGAGATATATATATATCTGTTTTGTCCCCAGTGCCGTTTTCAAACTGTAATTTCTTCTCCATTCCCTAAGGATTCTAGCTCTTCTGAAGATCATGCCATTAGTCAAAACTTACTTTACTTCTCTCCAGCAAGAATACTGGAGTGGGTAACCTTTCCCTTCTCCAGGGGATCTTCCCCACCCAGGGATCAAACCCTGGTCTCCTGCATTGCAGGATGATTCTTTGGGTCAGGAAGATCCCCTGGAGAAGGGAATGGCTACCCACTGCAGTATTCTGGCCTGGAGAATTCCATGGACACAGGAGCCTGGTGGGCTACAGTCCATAGGGTTGCAAAGAGTTGGACACAGTTGAACAACTAATAGTTTTTTCTCTTCTCTAAGACTAAGACTAATACTCACTTAACTTCTCTACGAACTTTCTAGCTTTTCCCTGTTGTTCATTGAAAACACTGGCTTTGGGCTTAGTGACTTCTACGTCCTGCGTTGGTCAGTGCTGCTGAGTATTTGAGAGCAGTGTTCTGCAGATCTCTGGAGTTCTCTCTACATGTGCTACTCCTCTTTCCTACAGTGTCCCATAAACTCTCTCTGCTTTGGTCTACCCTGACTCTAAGCCCTGTGTCTTCAGCTTTGAGGTTCCACCAGGCCTCATCTTATTTGCCTATCCCTGTAGTATAGCTGGAAACTCTCAAGGCAGGATGCTTGGGCAGTCAGGCTGTGGTAGAGCTCACCTCAGTTATTTCTCTTCACTCAGAGATCACTGTCCCTTTTTGTTGCCTGATGCCTAGTGTCTTAATAACCACTGTTTCATGCATTTTGTCTGACTGTTGGATATTTAAGACAGGAGGATGAATTGGTCCTTGTTGCTTCATCTTGTCCAGAAATGGAATTCATTGGTTTTTCTTTAATAGCTAAAACTGAACTCTAAACACTACTTAGCATTCTGTTATGTTTTCAAATACATTCTCATAGATCACCTATTCTTAAGTTGTGGTACAGGGACCCTGGAGGTGGGGTTGGTCCCTGAGACTTATAAAGGATTCACAAAATCAAAACTTTTTCAAACTAATAAATACTAAGGTATTATTTTCCCTTTTTCCAGAGACTGAATGAGGTGTAATGATGTCATTGGGATAATGTAATGTATTTTCATATACTCTGATGTTTTAAAATGTTCTCAGTTTTAATTTCTAATATAGTAAATGTCAGTAGATATGATCAATATACACAAAAGCTCTTTGGGATAATTTTGAAGTTCTGAGACCCAAAAGTTTGAAAATTACTATCCTAGATAATTATCTTGAACTGCTGTAGGAGATGCATAAGTTCCATACTTTATGTTCCCAAAGTGGAGATGAGATCCTGTTTCAGTCTCCCAAGAAGAGGAGCGTGGGAAGAACATTTCCAGCTTCTGCCTGCCCCTTGGCACTCCTGCTCATCCATTAATTTTGGAGAAAAACTAAGCATACTTAGCTAATCCATTCTCAGTTTTCTCCTACTTTTGAAGTAAGGTTGTCTAAAAGATGCATACATTTTTCTGCTTCCCCGTATGGAAGCAGGTGAGGCCTGCAGCTGAGTGAGTAAAACTCAGTTGAAGGGGCAAAACATTACTAGTAAGCCTGTATGCTACAGATCTGAAAAGGGATATAATTCCATTTAGTTTTATCTGTAATAAGGGTGTTATTTTGATCACCACCTGTCAAATTGTGTAGCTTTTCTTAATAGATTCTGAACTCAGGAAGAGAAGACAGAGGTAATCCATATTGTACCTTATCTTCCCTTCTTAAGCTTCCTACACCTCATGTTCCATGTTTCTTTTCAGCACTGAGAAAACAGAAACCATGAGAGAGAACTCCCTCGTAGTTCCACTACCAGATCCATCAATTTAGTTGTACTTGACCTGTCTTACTGCTTCTCTCTTTTACAGTGGAAAGAAAAGTGTTCTTATACAACTCTCAGCGGTGTTTCGTCGTCGCTGGATGTCATTCTCTTCCTCTCTGCAGCATTCTGTTCCTTAACATTCTCTCTCTGCTCTTGCATTGCCAGTCTCTGCCTGTGTACTGGATCCTTTGTCTGTCATACAGATCTATTATACTATTAGATCTTACCTTTATATAGGACAAAAATTCTTGACCCCATATCATCCTTCAGCTACCACCTAATTTTTCCACTTGCATTTGGATCTAAACACTTGGTAGGAATTGTCCATACTTGTTGTCTCTACTTCTTCCCTTCTAATTTATTTATTAACAGACTTACAGCAGTCTTCTGTTTCATATTGCCACTAAAGCTGTGTTTGTTCAAGTTACCAAGGAAAGCAGTGTTGAAATACTGATTATCTCAGCCTCTCAGCAGAAGTTTTGGCTGACTCCTTCCCTCCTTGAAACTTTCCCCGATAGCTTCCAAGGCACAAGAGACCATGCTTCCCTCCCTGTTATCATCTCTTCCTCTCTCTTTTTTTCTTCCTCTGCTCAGTTTCTAACTGTTGAAAATGGCTTAGAGCTAAATATGGGTTCTTTACTGCACTTTCTCCCTTAGACAATGCAGTCCAAACCGTGGCTTTTATACCATCTCTACCTTCTTGATGCTCAGTTTTATTTCTGGAGCCCTGATCTCTCACTTGAGCAGCATGTCTATATATTACTGTAGTAATAGCAGAATTATGATGTTTCTCCTTGTTGGCTATTATTAATCATACTGCTATGACTGTTCACATGCATGTGTGTGTGAACATATGTTTTCATTTCTGTGACCTATGAGTGCAATTGCTTGATTGTGTGGTAAATTTATCCTTCATTTTAAAGAAATCACCAAGCTGTTTTCCAAAGCAACTGCATCGTAATACATTCCTACCAGCAATATGGGAGGTTTTCCTTTTCTCTGCATCATTGTCAGTACTTGTTATTTTGTCTTTTTAATTACATCTATTTTAGTGAGTATGGAGTGATACCTCACTGTAGTTTTAATTTGCATCTCCTAATGTCTGATGGTGTTTAAGCATATTTTCGTGTGCTTTTTAGCTATTTGTATGTCTCCTTTGCTGAAATTCAATCCTTTTCTCATTTTTAAATTGGGTTATTTGTCTTAAGTTGTTAGAGTTCTTTTTCTATTCTAGATATAAGTTCTTTACCAGATCCATGATAGGTAAAAGTGTTCTCCTAGTCTGGGGCTTGTCTTTTCATTTTTCTTAATTGCATTGTTTTCTTAATGCATCATTTTTCTTAAGGTAAATGTTTCAACATTTTTGAAGTCCAGTTATCAAAGATATTTTATGGATCCTGTTTCTGATACCATATCCTAAGAATCATTTGCCTAACTCAAGGCAGTGAAGATCTCCACTTGTATTTATGTTTAGGCGCATAGTCCGTGCATGCATGCTAAGTCACTTCAGTCACACCCCAGTCTGCAACCGCATGGCATGTAGCCCACCAGGCTCCTCTGTCCATGCTGCATAGTCTATTTCAAGTTAATTCTATGTATGTTGTGAGGTAAGAGTCTAAAATCTGTTTTCATGTGGGTATCCAACATTTGTTGAAAAGACTGTCCTTTCCTCGTTGAATTATCTTAGCAACTTTGTCAAAAAATAATTGACCATACTTGCAAAGGCTTATTTTTAGACTCTCAATTATATTCCGTTGATCTGTCTTTATTTAGATATATCTGTCTTTATGCCTATAATAAACATTTTGGCAGTAAACATTCTAATGATTTTGAATGTCGTCAGTTTGGGAAAAAATTGACGTAAGGCCTTATCACTTAATATTAGCATTTATGTTTTTCATTTTAATGTTATAAGCAACCTGAGCTCTTTTTTTCTTATTTAGAATGTTTAATAGAACTTGAACCAGTTTTGAGAACATTTGAAGAGATAACTTTTCTTGAAGCTGTTATTCAGCTGAAGAAAACAAAGGTAAATTGTCATATGAAATGTTAGAAATGTAAAACTTTAAATCGTGGAGACTTTTAGTTTAGTTCTTTTTTCTTTTTTCCTTTAGTTTTATACCTTCCAAAGATATAGGTTACAGTACTGAGGCAGTAGAATTTATTAGAGAGTATGAATGTGGTCTTAAATCTGTCACCAAAGAACTCCATTTTATTCAAACAGCCACCTCCAGATTTCCAAGACATTTTCAGACCTCCCATATATCACATGTAAATTTGAAATGTGCAATGAGTGCCTGAATTGTGTATAATTATTACCCTAAATTACCACAGTTGTTGTTGTTTAATCTATGTTTATTTCCCAAAAGTTTTGATACATACACAGTAAAAGATGGCTGGATTATTGTACTTATCTTTATTCAGGTTTCTTGGGTTTTTCAGAGGTTTATTGCCAAATTAAGCTATAGAATTTTTATTAATAATTGAGACCAAAATGTGAATGTTTTATTGCTTATTTGTGTGGGGTTTTTTTGTTTTCCCACTCAGACACTCCATTGCGCATGGACCAAAGTAGCAGTTGATATGACTTACCTAGAATGGTTGTCTCATTTACTCATTCTGGCTCTTGTAAATCAGAAGAACCACTGAAGGGACCTATTACTGCAGGGTTTTCTTGCTGTTATTAAAAATTGTTTAAAAAGCAACTACAGTTATTTGGGGACAAAGTCAGCTTAGTTTAACACTTGCTGGGTTTCACGAAATAGCATTTAGGATATGATAATAAAAACTGTCATTTATTAGCTGAATTCTTTGGCTGTGACAGGCATAATCTACCATTGATTTATCACTAAATGACATTGCTTGCCTCTTGCAGTTTGTGAATCTGTTAACATAATTTTGGTTTAAAAGGGAAGTCATAAAGGATAACCATAAAATTTTGGTTTAAAAGGAAAGTACATAAAGGAAACAACTGCCCTCACTCAAACTTAAAAAAATGTTGGCAGTGTTAGTGCCTGAATGTTTTGAGGAACTATGTTTTAATATTTTGATAAATTTTAATTGACTTCCCTGCTTCTGAATAGATGGTCTTTTCCAGAACATTCCAGTCTTTCCACTTCTCAGTAGAAACAAACTTCTGATAATATTTCTTTTTGCTTTGTCTTTTCAGTTCCCTTTTCTCTCCTTACAACTTGCTGCTCTTCTGCCAAGCAAAGGTGGATAGAAGGATCTGTTTTCTTGTACCTTTCCTACAACCTTGATTATAAGAAACTGAACTGGAAGAGAAGCAGTTCAGTTCCTTTTTTGTCCCCAACCAACTTAAATACTAGGATCTGTGTTTAAAACTGTTAATTTGGGGGGAGAAATTTTTGCTTTTTAAATAAAGTAATTTAAAGTGTATATTTTCAAATACTTGAATATCATTTAATAATAGCATTACTGTCTTTAGTCAGTGTTTTAAAGTTGCGGTATTGTTTTCACTCAGTTGTTTTAGTTACACTTTTCTTTTTTTGGAATCTTTGTATCAATTCTGTAAAACTCTTAGGGAAAGAATATCATCTCCATTTTATAGACGAAATAACTGAGGTATAGGGAAGTAAGTCACATAACACTTACACAGCTAGCTAATGGCAGGGCCAAGAATAGAATACAAATTTAATAAGATAATAAGATTTTTCATAAAGAAATTTCTGAAAATATCACCATTTGGGGTGAGTTGTTTTGTTTGAATTTCGTACATTTTTTTCATTTTTTCTTTGAACTGGCTCCTATAATACATGTTTTCATGGATAGTGTCTCTTATATCTTCAATAGTAAAAATTGAATCAAAGTTTTTTCTTCATATTTCATTGTATTTCTTTCTAGGGTCTGACTCATAAATAATTTGAATTAACTGATCATTTATGAAAAATGATGTTTATAATTAATGATATTGCATAATCAGAAATATTTTAATAAATTTAAAAGCACAGAAAAGATTTATATAACAGAAATGGATCTAAAGATGAATTTAAACCGTTCATATAAAAATCTGTTTAACAAATGTTCATTGGACTGCTATGTGCAAAATACTGTCAGATAGATTATGTACACAGATGAATAGTAGTTTTTTTCTCTTAAAAGTTCTTAGACATGTTACAGAGCAGACAATTGTTAAGTGTGAATAATGAAGGGCTGGGTATGGATCCCACCAATTTCTAAAGTTCTGTAGAGCAGCTGATATTATGTTGGTTTGGGGAAGAAAAACAGGCTGATGGGTTTGTTTTTAAATCACTCAATAGTGATGGCAGCTAATCCAAACCTGGCTTAAAGAGACAGGAGTGAATCACTAAATGATTTTAGTACAAAGCTGTAGCATTTAAACAAATCATCTGCTTATTAATGGATATCATTTATCGAATGCTTACAAAGTAATCTTAGGGCCTCTGCATACATTACTTCTAATCCTTGCAGTAATCCACAAAAATAGATATTCTTATCTCTGGTTTACAGATAAGTAAACCAAGATTAAATCTCACAGAGTTCCTGGCATTCTGATCAGATCTGATTGGCCCCCATCTTTCTGTTAGGTCACTATGCCTCCTTTACTTAGTCCAGCCCTCAACTTCTTATCATCAAAATAGAAATAATAATAGTACTTAGAATCATGGTGCCTAAAATATAGTAAATGCTTAATAATTATGGATAGATAGATATACACACAAATTGAAATATATAAAGTACTTAGATTGAACTAGGTACTTTATTATCTCAATCTCTGGAAGGATCCTACATGTAAATATCATTCCATTTTAAAGGATGAATTTGTTCAAGGTAACCAGTTAATATGAGACAGAATTCAAAGCATATATCTCTAAAGTTATTTCCCCTATTCTACACTATCTCTACCTTTATGTTAGATATTATATTCTCAACTGATTGAACATTTCTTTCCATTGATTTTGCATAAAGATATAAAATATGTTAGGTAGATTGTATTTTACTCATAACTTTCTAATCACCTCTAATTCAAACACATGTATGATGTATGTATGTATGTATTTTGGTTACAGAATGCTTCAAGAACTGTTCACTTAAGTGACAAGAAGAAAAGGGAGTTATCTCCAAACATACCTGTAAATTCTGGTCCACAGGAGGTAAAAAAAATATATATATATGCTAATTAAACTCAAAATGTGAGAAGAATATGAAAAATCATTTAGTCTGTCTCGGTCTTTTATAGATGAGAAGCTCAAATCCAGGGAGGTTTTAGGATTTTAAGATGGCAATCTCCAGTTTGGTTCATCTCATCAAATCCCAGTCCTCACTTCTTTCTGAGGCATTGAATTCTGTCCCTGTCATCATTTTATGTGAAGACTGGTTTCCCAGGGTCGTACATCGCAAATCACTGATACACTTCTGCCACTATAAGCTGTACTACCTGCCTTGTTCTTAACTTCTTACAATGACTGGATAAAGGGAAAATGCTATTTATGTGGCTATTCAAATAGAAGGATTTCTTTAGTAGCATTTATTCAGAATTATTTCATATTAATTATTTCTTTTAGGAATATATAAAATACGTTCTCTTTACAGATTCAGAAAAGTAATAATACCTTCAAAATGAACCATAAAACAGTATGTAGTCTTTACATATGCTGTCTCTTAGATCTTTGAGCCCATATATGCACGCTTTTAGATAGGTATACAGGAAGAACCGGAGAACCAGATCATTTAAATGCCTTGTCAAAGGTTAGGCAGTAATTCCATGACACAGCTAGGATTGGAGCCAAGTTCAGTATTACTTCTTCCATGAATTTCTGCTCCTACATGTTGAAGGAACCTGAGGCTTGAGAATAGGCATTTGATCTGAATCAGTATTAGGTAATCAGAGTTACAGATCTCTAGTTGTTCATCAGTTGGACAGTCTGTGAGATTATATACAAAATATTGAAAAAATAATGATTTCTAATATATTTAACTATTGCCCCACCCACTCAATTGACCTGATAAATCAAGTTCACTTTGCTTTTTGTTATTTCATATATGTGTTTAATTTTGTAAGTATAATTTGTGTTAGTCTTGAGTCTTTGTTTATAATAAGCCAAAAGCAAGACCTGTTTAGAAATTAAAGCTGTATAACTTTTAAAATAAGTTTGCATTAACATAAATAATTTTTTTTTAATTTATTTATTTATTTTTAATTTTTACTTTACAATTCTGTATTGGTTTTGGCATAGATTGACATGAATCCACCACAGGTGTACATGCGTTCCCAAACATGAGCCCCCCTCCCACCCCCCTCCCCACAACATCTCTCTGGGTCATCTCCGCGCGTCAGCCCCAAGCGTGTCATATCCTGCATCAGACATAGACTGGCATTTCGATTCTTACATGATATTATACATAACATAAATAATTTATTTTCTATTTATTTTAGGAATCATGTGGATCCTCTCAGCTCCATAAAACTAGTGGTTCTCCTGGAACCTCAATGTCCCTGTCAACTCCTCAAGACAATGACTTTTTATCTGGTGTGTATATTTTTCAGTCAGTTATTACTTACAAGTTTTCAGTTTTCTTTCAAGATCATATTCTTGCAGGTAGTCATGGTTCGTATGGAACATGTCTTTCGTTTGCATTTGTAACTTATTTTTTAAAAGTGACAGTCTGAAGATGTAAAAATAGTAATGGGATGTTAAATACATTTAAGTATAAAAAGCATTCTGTTAGACACTATAGAAAGATATTTTTTTTAATATCTTGTAAAAAAGAAAAATATTTCTAAGTCACCATAGTATTAGATAAAAAGCAATATACTGTATGAGATATAGGGATGTAGAGCTATGGTAGTATAGTGGAAAAGTAACATTTTTTACAAAGTACTTTCACAACAACCTTGTGAGGGAGATATTCCTCATTTTACAGATTCTTAAGATCAAGACTGCTGGATCACATAGTTAGTAACTGGCAAATCCAAGATTTGAACCCAGGTCTTTTTGATAAATATTTTCATGTCACTCTACTACACCATGTTGTCATCATGAAGAAATTATTTCTGGCTGAAAGTTGGATCTATAGTTATAAAGGATGGGCATTCCAGGCAAAAGGAGCTACATAGAGGCAAAGAAGCAAGAAAACCCAGAGAACAGTGAGTAGTTGGGTCTAGCTGGCGAAGACGGTGAATGAAAGGTCATCAAAGATGAGGAGGGTGGAGTAATCAGGACGAATTCTAATACTAGGCTAAGCCATTTGGACTCATTTGCTTGGGTAGGATACAACTATTGCAAATTTTTGAACAAGGGTGTGTGTGACATGATAACCTTTTTTGCTTTAGAAAGATTCATCCTGGCTGGAATATGTAGGATATTTTGGAAGGGAAAGGAGATTCAAGGTGGGGAGCCCAGTTAGGAGACTGCTGCTGCTGCTGCTGTTGCATCGCTTCAGTTGTGTCCAACTCTGTGCCACCCTGTAGACAGCAGCCCACTAGGCTCCCCTATCCCTGGGATTCTCCAGGCAAGAACACTGGAGTGGGCTGCCATTTCCTTCAATGCAGAAAAGTGAAAGTGAAGTCGCTCAGTTGTGCCCAACTCTTGGCGACCCCATGGACTTCAGCCTACCAGGCTCCTCCGTCCATGGGATTTTCCAGGCAAGAGTACTGGAGTGGGGTGCCATCACCTTCTCTGAGTTAGGAGTCTATTGGTCTATTAATGTACTCCATGAGAAATTATGAAACCTTCTCCAGAGTATAAGAAGCGGAGAACAGTGTGAGAAACGTTACAGAGGACACACTGATAGGACTACAACTTTTCACTTGTAGGAGGAAATAGAAAAAAAAAAGATGAACATAAAGATAAAGCTTTGAACAAGTTTAGTTGGAAGAACATTGGTGCTATTAACAGAAATAGGAGTTGAAATGGGTTTTAGAGCTAAGATGAATAATTTTTTTTAACTTTTTACAGTTTGAGGTGAACATGTAAACACAGGCGCATATGAGGGTTATATCCTGTTGAAAATCCAAGACTTAAGGTTCAGTGAAGACAGAAAATTCAGTTACATGGATTTGGGAAGGGAGGTGACCATTGAGACGTTGATGTTTAATAAGATTGCCAAAGGAAACTGTGGCAAGACATATATATAAATTCACCGGACACATTTGAACAAAGTATGGAAGGGGGAAGATGACACAGAAGGAAAAATATGATACAATATAAAGAAGTAAAATCCTATGATTTATAATTTATATAGGACAGACAAGCACAGACAGAAATATGGTTTAAAAAAATTCATCATAAACCTTTTTGATCTAAAAACTATTTACTTGTAAGTTAGGTTTATGGACGAGCTTATGCAATGAAAATGAAAAGACAATTAAATACCACCCTCTGTGTGATCCAGACATTCATATTTTAGCTAGTAGGAATATTCTACCCCTAATGGAGATGTTGTGTTTTATAGGAAAAACTGAAGATTTCTCTGCGCTGCGTCTATGTTCAGTGAATCACAGTCGGGACAGAGACATCTGTGTGGACCATCGGGCAGCATTCTGTAACCACAGGACTGTCCCATGCTCTTCAGCAATAGTGAATCCTCTCTCAGCTGAGGGAAACTCAGGTAAATCCATGGTGTGAAACGCTTCGTAAATGATGCCGTTTACCTCACAACTGTGATATGCTATTTAATGTTTTGTATTCTTCAGTATGGTATATACATACTATAAGTAGGAAAGCACTCCCAATCCCTGAAGACAAGAATGTTAACATGTAAACACAGGTCTAAATGGTATTCCATGAACATCTATCTAGGGAGGGAGTGCTCAGAGGAGGTGTGACTTAATATGTCACTAAAGTTAATATATTTTTATTTATCAAATATTCAAGTATCCTTTATGTTTTTAAAAAAAAATCTGAAAAAAAGTGACATTTGCCTCCATGATTTACAAAGAGTAAAAATGCAGTGCATTTTCTTGGAGGGGAAGGACGGAGATAACCCAAATATCAGATTTTTTCCTGAAAATTAATAGCATCCTTCAAAATAGTGCTGTTCCATATTAGCATAATTACAGAAAAAAGTTAGATTTTATGTCTTATTATTTTGTTTTTCATCTGATTTTACTCATAGCTATGTATCTGTCCCCACTTTTTTACCTGTCATTGCTTTTCTACAGGGCGATTTCAGCCTGGTATAGCCCAACAGTGGATCCAGAGTAAAAGGGAAGACATTGTGAGCCAGATGACTGAAGCCTGCCTTAACCAATCTCTAGACGCCCTCCTGTCCAGAGATTTGATAATGAAGGAGGACTATGAACTCATTAGTACCAAACCTACAAGGACCTCAAAAGTCAGACAGTTATTGGATATCACTGACATTCAAGGAGAAGAATTTGCCAGAGTTATAGTACAAAAGTTGAAAGATAATAAGCAAATGGGTCTTCAGCCTTACCCAGAAATACTTGTGCTTTCTCAATCACCATCTTTAAATTTCTTTCACAATAAAAGCCATAAAAAGTAACTCCTTCCAAGAAAAGAAGTCAGTATATAAAAGAGTAATTTATATTTCTTTTGCCTTGATAATGTTGTTTTCATGAGAATCATATGAGTATTTAAAACTTTAATGCAGTTTCTTCTTCAGATAAATATTAGTTTCCTTCCATGATATTATAGTATTTTTTTTAATTAATACAGTAGAAAGTTTGTGTTTTGCTGCACAGTTCAATTTTTATCTTCTTTGGTTAATTAAAACTATTTTTTCAATTAATAATTATATGTTTCTTATACAAAGCAATATTTTCAGGTTCCACGTGTTTCTCATGGAAACCATTTTCACATACGCTTTCTTTGTGGATTATTTATTGTTTGAGATGCTTGGCTTTTTGAAGTGTACCCCTTAGACTTAAATCAGAGGTAGTATAGCATTCCTTCCCTACAGTCTTGGGTTCCAGTCCTCTTCAGAGTTGTTCATTAAGCTCTGTTATCCACATTACACATTTAAATGTTATTTATTGACCTCTTTAAAAGATTGTTTCAAAGATAGAGGAGTACAGCGTATAAAGAAAAACAATCCTTCAACATGTGCTTGTACTCCTGTTTCTAGCCTGAACTAACAACCAAGATAACAACCAAAATTAACAGATTGATATGTATCATTCTATCGCTTTCTTCCTGTTCATATTTAAAATATATGCTCATTTGGGGAAGGATTGTTTCTTAATATTATCATTGTTATAACACATCATACTTCAACCTGGTTTTTGCACTTAGTATATCATGTGAAGCCTTCCAGATCACATTCAAGCTTAATTAATAAGTTTTGATTGCTGTATATTATTATTAGAGCTATTCTTTTTTTCATTTTTTTGTTCAAACCAATGATATATACAGTGTGAGGTGTTTTGCTTTTTTTTTTTTTTTTTGGTTAATGGGTTATGTCACTAAGGTGAAAACTAATAAGGAATAATAGCCCTTTTCTGAAAATGTTTATTAGCCATGTCAGCAAAAAGTGTGATATAAGATAAATTTGAAAGGACAAACTTTGAAGTTGGGCTATACAGTATGACCCACGGTTTGAAAAAAGTAAAATCAATAGATGTCATTGAGGCAGTTAAATGTTTTATTAAAATAGGTATTTTAGTCTCCATTTTGGAGCTGGGCCTCTGGTGCCTCATTACTATGTCTCTGAGAAATATGGCAGTTACTAGGGAAAGGCAGAAACCAAGTATATGAGCTGTCTTTTATTATATCTTATTTTTAAAGTGGATAAAGATTTAATTTGGGAAATGAGGGAGAAAATCATTTGGAGGTTTTCCCCTTTATACAGTTTTTTTTTTATTATTATTTTGAATCTTGATGGTTTCAAATTAACTTTTATATCAGTTTAATGATGTGGTATCTGGATTGATAAAGTGAACTTTGCTCTGGGTTTTTCTTTTTGTTTTTTGTTTTTCATTTTCTGCCCAGATCTAAAAACTCAAGGTTTCCAGTCTGTATGCTTATGACTACGTGCATATCAGCCACTTTCTTCCCTAACTTAATATATGGGAAGCACAGATGTAGTTGTCCATTTCAGCTCTGCAGACTTTTTCTGCATGAATAACAACAACATATTGAAGCTGATGATGACAAGGATCACGATGAATCTACAGTGAGCTCTCAGTCCCTAGTAGAATTGTTGCAGTCTCAGCAGCCAGTTTGCATTATACTAATACCTGATAATGCAGTGATGTTTAGGGAAAGGTGCCACAGAGTATTCTGAGTCTGACCTGTCAGTATAGCACAGGGCCTGGCAGAGACACTGTCTGAATATCTCCTTAATGAATGTCACTGGAATGAAAGCTGGAGAAGAGAGAAGGAAGAGGTTTCCTTGAAATCACACTTCCAAGATGTAAGGCAAATACAGCTGGTAGTGGATGAGATTGTTTTAGGTAGTATGCAAACAGCACTAAAGTAACATTTTAGTCACGTAGGAAGTTCTTTTTAGTCAAATCTTCTAGTTAAGTAAAGGAGAATGTTAAAATTGTGCTATCATCCTTTATCCCCTTTATTAAAAGGAGAGGACTTCAGGAACAGTGTTTAGCAGGAATTTTGTAACTTTGAATTGTTTTCTAACTTTGAATTCATTTGAAGATGACCTACATGTCACCATTTTTCTATTTATAATGTATACTATGTAGTGTTTCATAATATTCAAATAATTTGAAGTACTAAATTATAGGTAGTATATGTGAATGTGAACAATAGAATGAAATGACATTGATTCAATCTAAGGAGGGACCTAAAATTTTATAATAATCTATTTTTTAAATAGGTAGTAATAGGTAATGGTCACGCACTCTGCACTATATGTTAAGGCAGTGCTACCCAGAAGATTGGTCTGCAGAGCAGCTGCATGAAAATCAGCCAGAACTTCTGAAACGTACAAACTCATGGTCCCTAACTCACTCAGATCTTTCCTATCACTCAGACTCAAATCTCTGATGTTTGAGACCTTTTGTTTTAAGAAACAGAGAGAAGGGGATCAAGATGACAGAGGGGTATGGAACTCACTTCCTTTTTTATTAATGCATAAAAAATACATCTACCTGTGAAGCAATCCTTGCAGAAGACGTACTGAAAGTCTGCAGGAAATCTCATACAACCTAGGCTACAACTGAGACCCCCAGATAACCAGGTAAGATAAAGGGGAGAGGGAGGAGAGGAATCTGGACAGGATCTGCCTGGGGGAGAACTGGGGAAATGTTTCCTCATCCTGGAAACTTCCTTCACTGGCTGGGAGGTCTGCCAGGACAGAGGAGCTTCAGAGTTAAGTGCAGAAGCTGCCCTATACACCAAAGGATGAAAAGAGCCCAGCACTGTCGGTCTGACGCCTCTCCACACTTACCTACCCCAGAGACACACCTGTTGGCGTGCCCAGCTACTCAGCGCTGAGACCTGGGCTTCGGCAGACAGACCAGGGGAGGGGACTTGGTCTGGCTGCACAGCCAGCCTGAGGGCCTGGGGTGTGCACGGAACCGTGTGGGTCTGCTACAGGAGCCATGCTGTCGACAGAAGGCAGGGACGGGGTGTGGGTCCAGTGGAACAGCGCCATTATCAGCTTGCTCACGGTGGGGTAGGAGCCAGGTGCAGCAAGTTTTGCAAACAATGGGTGGGAACACTTGGAGGCGGGGCTGGTCCAAATTACTAGCATTCCCAAGTGGGCACAGGAACCAGCTTCTGCAGGTTTTCATGCCAGTGCCTTTGTGAGGACACACGCACGTCCAAGCCAATGACGGCACCCCCCCACCCCACCCCCACCCCCACTCACCCCACCTCCACCCCACCCCCTGCCATGGAAGCGGGCACAGAGGTCAGGCCAGCAATGGTGGTCTTGGTTGGCATGCACACCTGGTGGCAGGTGGCATCACAGAACCGCATTTACTAGCAAAACAACTCTTGGGGAGAAAATCCAGTCGCTTCTTTCCCAGAAGGAACCCTCCCGTCCTGTCCATCTCACAGCTCAGCTTAAAACTGTGCTTGAAACTTGTGCAACAACTGGGCAAAAGATCCTTTCCCCAGCAGGGCGGTGACAACCACAAAGAAGAGCTCCTGCCCAACGTTTGTTGCAAGCACCGGCCACCATGACCCTGGCCACACCCGCGAGCAAGGGAATAAGGGCCAGCGCACCCTGAGGAGTACGTGGCAAGCATCCACACTGAAAACTGCTTGCACCAAAAGTCTGGGCTCATACAGTCTCAGTTCAGTTCAGTTGCTCAGTCATGTCCGACTCTGCGACCCCAGGGATCGCAGCACGCCAGGCCTCCCTGTACATCACCAACTCCTGGAGTTCACTCAGACTCACGTCCATCGAGTCAGTGATGCCATCCAGCCATCTCATCCGCTGTCGTCCCCTTCTCCTGCCTCCAATCCCTCCCAGCATCAGAGTCTTTTCCAATGAGTCAACTCTTGGCATGAGGTGGCCAGAGTACTAGAGTTTCAGCTTTAGCATCATTCCCTCCAAAGAAATCCCAGGGCTGATCTCCTTCAAAATGGACTGGTTGGATCTGCTTGCAGTCCAAGGGACTCTCAAGAGTCTTCTCCAACACCACAGTTCAGAAGCATCAATTCTTCGGTGCTCAGCCTTCTTCACAGTCCAAATCTCACATCCATACATGACCACTGGAAAAACCATAGCCTTGACTAGACGGAGCTTTGTTGGCAAAGTAATGTCTTTGCTTTTGAATATGCTATCTAGGTTGGTCATAACTTTCCTTCCAAGGAGTAAGCGTCTTTTAATTTCATGGCTGCAGTCACCGTCTGCAGTGATTCTACACAGGGCCAAAAACAAAAAGCCTTTCCTCACAGAGAATTGAAACACAAAGGAAGTCAAGAGATTCCCAGAATAACAGGCAAGTTTGGCCTTGGAGAACAAAATGAAGCAGGGCAAAGGCTAAGGAATTTGTCAAGAGAATACACTGGTCATAGCAAACAGCCTTTCCCAACAACACAAGAGATAACTGTACAAGTGGACGTCACCAGATAGTCAATACTGAAATCAGACCGATTATGTTATTTGTAGCCACAGATGGAGAAGCTCTATACACCCAGTGAAAACAAGACCAGGAGCTGACTGTGGCTATACCACGCAAGAAGGCAAAGTAGTTGTCTGAGGAGGCCTTACAAATAGTGGAGAAAAGAAGAGAAGGGAAAGGCAAGAAACAAAGGGAAATATATGATCAACTGAATACAGAGTTCCAGAGAGTAACCAGGAAAGATGAGAAAGTCTTCATAAGTGAACAGTCCAAAGAAATAGAGGAAAACTATAGAATGAGAAAGAACAGTGATCTCATCAAGAAAACTGGAGATACCAAGGGAATACTTCATGCAAGTATGGGCACGATAAAGGATAGAAATGGCAAGGATCTAAGAGAAGCAGAAGAAATTAAGAAGTGGAAAAAATACAGAGCAGAACTGTGCAAAAAAAGCTCTTAATGTCCAGATAACCACAATGGTGTGATCACTCACCTAGAGCCAGACATGCTGGAGTGTGAAGTGAAGTGGACCTTAGGAAGTATTGCTATGAATAAAGCTAGTGGAGGTGATGGAATTCCAGGATAGAAGGAAATTTTCTGATTTCCTTTAGGATTGACTGGTTTGATTTCCAGGGACTCTCAAGAGTCTTGTCCAACATCACAATTCAAAAGCATCAGTTCTTCGGTGCTCAGCCTTCTTTATGGTCCAACTCTCACATCCATATATGACTTCTGGAAAAACCATAGCTTTGACTAGACAGACTTTTGTCAGTAAAGTAATGTCTCTGCTTTTTAATATGCTATCTAGATTTGTCAAAGCTTTTCTTCCAAGGAGAAAGCATCTATTTGCCATGACTTGATGGGACTGGATACCATGCCTGTGACTTTTACCTCTAAACAAACTCAAGCTTAATGACCACATCAGGGAAAAATAATTAATAACTTCTATATGCCTATTCATAGGGCTTAGTTGGTGTTCAGTCACTAAATTATGTCCATCTCTTTGTGACTCCATGGACTGCAGCACTCCAGGCTCCTCTGTCCTTCACTATCTCCTGGAATTTGCTCAAATTCATGGCCATTGAGTCAGTGATACTATTTAACTATCTCATCCTCTGTTCCCCCAGCTTCTTCTTTTGGCATCAGCCTTTCCCAGCATCAGGATCTTTTCCAATGAGTAGGATCTTTGCATCAGGTGGCCAAAGAGTGGGAGCTTCACCTTCAGCATAAGTCCTTTCAACAAATATTCAGGGTTGAGTTCCTTTGGGATTGACTGGTTGGGTCTCCTTACAGTCCAAGAGACTCTCAGAGTCTTCTCCAACACCACAGTTCAAAGGCATCAATTCTTTGGCTCTCAGCCTTGTTTATGGTTTGATCCGTACATGAGAACTGGAAAAACCATGTGCATGCTTGCTAAGTCACTTCAGTTGTATCCAACTCCTTGCAACATCATGGACTATACCTCCCTAGGCTCCTCTGTCCATGGGAATCTCCAGGCAAAGATACCGGAGTGGGTTGCCATTTCCTCTTCCAGCAGATCTTCCTGACCCAGGAATCAAACCTGCGTCTCTTATGTCTCTGCCATAGCTTTGACTATATGGAACTTTGTTGACGAAATGATGTCTCTGCTTTTTAATACATTGTCCAGGTTTGTCATAGCTTTCCTTCCAAGGAGCAAGTGTCTTTTAATTTCATGGCTGCAGTTACCACCTCAGGTGATTCTGGAGCTTAAGAAAATAAAATCCGTCACTGCTTCCAATTTTTCCCCTTCTATTTGCCATGAAGTGACAAAAATGGACATTATGATTCTAGTTTTCATGGGACTAACCATTTATTATTTTGCTATCTACTGTTGGTCTTATTTTGAATGTCGATATTAATTCAATATAGGGAAGGAAGAGATAAATCTTACATTCAGAGTGAAAATGTGACACTCCTGTGTATTTCAAATGATAAACCATAGTTTATTACTTAAAATAAGAAAATAGTTTAATGTAAGAAAATTACAGGGCAGATGGTTGTCTTGAACTATGGCTCAGGAATGTGTTGTCTTCCTTGTTCTTCCTTTAAAGATAATCTTAAATGTTTATAAAAGGTGATACCCTGATTCTTTCTACTTCCAAACTAAAGGGAAAAAATTCTGCCATATAAGACGGGAGATGGAAGAACTTTTGTACAATGAGGCTTCTATGATAATGGATTTTTTTCCCCAAAGGGAAATAATGAAATTTTTTCCTTGGAATTTTTAATAAGAGGTCTGCCATATCCTAAAGTATGCTGGGGGAAAACCGCTATTGAAATGCCTCTAGGAGTCATACTTAGCAATATTTAGAGTAAATATTTCCCCAAATTGTGTTTCACTAGTGTGATTTCCAATGTTTTGTTTCTCTGTGTATGATGTAGCTCCAATAACAAAATAACATTCAGTTACTGTGGTAGTGTTACCTGAGGAATTTGGATGGTGAACAAGAGAAAAAGAGAAGAAAAATCTAAGTACAACTCATTGGATGTTTACAATCATGTGTCATTTTCTAAAATGACTTGAACCTGTCTGTAGCCTAGTTTCTTTATCAGTTTCTTTATACGTGTGTATATACATTTATATACTGTGAATACCCCTTCTCTGCTGGAGAGAGCTTATTTTACTGGTGGAATTTTAAAAATACTTGACTACATAGTTATACTTCTTTTTCTTTATTTTTCCACAAAAATTCACCCAATATCTATAATTTGGGCAGGAGGGTATCCTATATCAAGGGCATATATTTATGATCTTAGTTCATTAACAAAAAGTTAAGTTGTATTACAATCATAAAAGTGAATAGTGAATAAAGCTACAGCTCTAAACTCTTAAGTAGTTATTGCTCTTATTAGCTCACAGTAAACCAACAATCAGTTTCTTCTGCTAATGTTTTCCTAATACTAACAATAATGACATTGTGCCATTAGTCTTTCACTTCACTGATCTAGTCATGATTTATACTAACTGTGACCCTTTTCCACTTAGGTTATCTATTTCAGTAGAGCTTGTTTCTGTACAGACAGTAGGAAGTGAAGAATTTGCATGTATATATATAGGCAGAAAGAGAAAGATGAGGAAATAAAAGCCTTTCCGGAAAGTGGAAATTTTTATGAAAATCCCTAGGGCAGTTAAAAAAAATATATTGTAAACAACCTTTGTGAATCATCCAACTTCAGTGTTAGCTGTTTTTCAAGAAATATTTTAAGATGAGGGTCCTGAACATTTAGACAGAATCAAATGACACATGCTTTATCATTTTTCCTCACTCCTCTGAGTAAACCAAGAGTATTTCAAGGCTATTGCTTTTCAATTAGGCTTCACACCCACGGCATTATGATTCAGAGGCATGAGCACTATAATTGGAGTTTGGATTCTAGCCCTGACTTGGTCCAGCAGTGTGACCTTGGACATTTCCTTAATTCATATACTTTATGTAACTCTCTGAAGTTGCCTAAAATTTCTACCACTAGGGATTACAGAATATTGCATTTAACATGAATTCATAAGTCCAAACTTATCATCTAGAAGGAAAAGGAAAAAAAAACTTGCCTGCTCTGGGCTCTTATGTGTCACTTTGGGTCGCCTTATTGGATGAGAAATTGAAATATCAATAACATCAGATACACAGATGACACCATCCTAATGGCAGAAAGCAAAGAGGAACTAAAGAGCCTCTTGATGAAGGTGAAAGAGGAGAGTGAAAAAGCTGGCTTAAAACTCAACATTCAAAAACAAAAATCATGGCATCTGGTCCTATCACTTCATGGCAAATAGATGGGGAAAGAGTGGAAACAGCGAGAGACTTTATTTTCTTGGGCTCCAAAATCACTGTAGATGATGACTACAGCCATGAAATTAAAAGACGCTTGCTCCTTAGAAGAAAAGCCATGATGAACGTAGACAGTATTAAAAAGCAGAGACATTACTTTGTCACCAAAGTTTGTCTCATCAAAGCAATGATTTGTCCAGTAGTCAGGTATGGATGTGAGAGTCAGACTATAAAGAAAGCTGAGCATGGAAGAATTGATGCTTTTGAACTGTGGTGTTGGAGAAGACCCTTGAGAGTCCCTTGGACAGCATGGAGATCAAGCCAGTCCATCCTAAACGAAATCAGTCTTGAATGTTCACTGGAAGGACTGATACTGAAGCTGAAACTCCAGTACTTTGGCCACCTGATGTGAAGAGCTGACTCATTTGAAAACATTCTGACTGGGAAAGATTGAAGGCAGGAGAAGAAGGGGACAACAGAGGATGAGGTGGTTGGGTGGCATCACTGACTTTAAGTAAGCGCCAGGAGTTGGTGATGGACAGGGAGGCTGGCATGCTGCAGTCCATGGGGTCACACAGTTAGACACGACTGAGCAACTGAACAACAACAAATTGGGTGAGAAAACATAGAAAGCTCCACTGTGAGGTATGAAAATAAAGACACAGTTGATTGAGGTTGAGTGTATCAATGAAAGGAGAAATGGCACAGTTTATCCTGGGGTTCCATGCTTGCCTCTTTTCCCCAAGGCCAGAGTTGACTGAGAAAACTGGGAGCAACATGACTTGAGGACAGGTGATTGAGGGATGGAAAAGAACAATTGTTCAAAAGTGTCACCAAGAAACTAGGAGAAAGACGCCACCCTGATACTACCAATAATGTTCTGGAGTGAGTATTACATCTGAGGTTGCATAGGAAAAAAAGGAAGATTAAATATGAAAGTATGCAAAACGTAAGAATTACACCTTTTTTTTTTTTTGGTAACACATTTTGTAACACATTGACATTGTGGAAAAAATGCAGATGACTGCTCACTATAGATAAGCATATCATTTGAGGTTGAATGATTTTAAACTTTTAAAATCTGGTTTAGGCAAAAGTCCCATTAACATTTAAAATCTGTAGAAATTGCATTATGTTTTTGAAAGTTTCATTTGTTTCTCAAGATGTATACCAATGGTGTTTAAATTTGGGAATTTCTGTGTGATTCAAATGTGTACTTCTGCAGTTGTGAAAAGTATCAAGTTTTACAATCTGTGGGTTGTACTTGCTAGATAAATCTTAAATTGCGTATTTTTAAAATCAGTGTTGCATTGCAGACAGATTCTTTCCCATCTGAGCCACCAGGGAAGCCCCAAGAATATTGGAGTGGGTAGCTATTCCTTTCTGCATGGAATCTTCCCAACCCAGGGATCGAGCCTGGGTCTCCCACATTGTAGGATTCTTTCCCATCTGAGCCACCAGGAAAGCTCCAGAATACTGGAGTGGGTGGGTAGCCTATCCCTTCTCCAGGGCAACTTCCCAACCAAGGAATCAACCCGGGGTTTCCAGCATTGCAGGCAGATGCTTTACCCGCTGAGCTACCAGGAAAGCCCCTGCTAATGGTTGTTCAACAGCTAATTGTGATTTTCGTGCTCTCACAGGAAGAGACGAGCACACGACCTTCTATTCCACTATCTTGAACCAGAAGTCTGTTTCATTCTGTTGTGAATAGCTGAGTAATGCTCCATTTTATATATATTCACCACTTCTTCATCCGTTAATCTGTCAGTGGACATTTATGTTGTCCCCATGTCTTGGCTACTGTAAACAGTGCTGCAATGAATATTGGGGTGCATGTATATTTTCGGGCCATGTTTTTTCCTGGATATATGCCCAGGAGTGGGATTGCAGGGTCATGTGGTAGCTCTATTTTTAGTTTAAGGAACCTCTGTACTGTTTTCCAGAGTGGAAATGCCCAACAACAGTGTAGGAGGGTTCCCTTCTCTCCACACCCTCTCCAGCATTTGTTGTTTGTGGATTTTTTGATGATAGCCATTCTGACCGGTATGAGATGATATCTCATTGTAGTTTTAATTTGCATTTCTCTAATAACTAGCGGTTTTGAACATTTTCTCATGTGCCTATTGGCCATCTGTTTGTCCTCTTTAGAGAAATATCTACTCAGGTCTTCTGCTCAGTTTTTGAGTGGGTTGTTTGTTTTGATGCTGTTATGTGTCATAAGCTGTTTGTAAATTTTGGAGTCTAATCCCTTATCAGTCACATCATTTGCAAATGTTTTCTCCCAGTCTGTAGGTTGTCTTTTTGTTTTATTTATTGTTCCTTTGCTGTGCAAAAGCTTTTGAGTTTAAGTGGGTCTCATTTGTGCATGTGAGTGTGTGTGTGTGTGTGTGTCTGTGTGTTTGTTTTTGCTTTTATTTGCATTATTCTGGGAGATGGATTATAAAAGGTGTTGCTGTGATTGGTTTTTCTAGGTGTTTTTTCTTCCCTTCCTATTTTCTTCTCTTCTCTTTTGATAACTATCTTTAGAGTTGTGTTTGGTTTGCTGTGCGTGTGTGAGGGTATCTATTGTGGATTTTTGGTTTGCAGTTATCATGAGGTTTTGATATAGTAGTATATAAGCAAGATTGCATTATAATTTGTTGGTCTCAGTTTCAAATAATTTCTAATAACCTGCAATTTCTAATACTCTCCTTTTCTAATGATTTCTGGGTTTGATATCATATTTGTGTGGGGGTGATTTTCTACATATACTGTATCCTTGCCTTTACCAGTGAGCTTTCCCACTCATTTCTTCATCCAGTTGTGGCCTTTTCTTTTCTACTTAGATAAATTCCCTTTTTGTAAAGCTTTAGTTTTTGTAAAGCTTTGGTTTAGTGGTGCTGAATTCTCTTAGCTTTTGCTTATCTGTAAAACCTTTGGTTTTTCCATTGAATCTGAATGAGAGCCTTGCTGGGCAATGTTTGTTGTAGATTTTCCCTTTAATCACTTTAAATATATTGTGTCACTCCCTTCAGGCCTGCAGAGTTTTGCTGAAAAAGCAACTGATAATCTTATGGGGATTCCCTCATTTGCTATTTGTTGCTTTTCCCTTGTTGGTTTTAATATTTTTATTTTTGAGTCTAATTTTTATTGATGTGATTAATATGTGTCTGGGCACGTTCCTCTGTGGATTTACCCTATAGGGAACTCTGTGCACTTTCTGAACTTGAGTGAGCATTTCCATGCTCATTTTGGCAAGTTACTGGCTATTATCTCTTCAAATATTAACGGTTTCCCGGGTCCTTTATCTCTCTTTTCCTTCTGAGACACCTATAATGTGGATGTTGGTACATTTAATGTTGTCCCAGAGTCTCATAACTGTCCCTATTTCTCTTCATTCTTTCTCTTTACCCTGTTCTGCAATAGTGATTTCTACCATCCTGTTTTCCTGGTCACCTTCGTTTTCTGCCTCAGTTATTCTGCTATTGACTCCTTCTAGTGTGTTTCTTCAGAGAAGGCAATGGCACCCCACTCCAGTACTCTTGCCTGGAAAATCTCATGGACGGAGGAGCCTGGTGGGCTGCAGTTCATGGGGTCGTGAAGAGTCAGACACGACTGAGCAACTTCACTTTCCCTTTTCACTTTCATGCATTGGAGAAGGAAATGGCAATCCACTCCAGTGTTCTTGCCTGGAGAATCCCAGGGATGGGGGAGCCTGGTGGGCTGCCATCTATGGGGTTGCACTGAGTCGGACACGACTGACGCGACTTAGCAGCAGCAGCAGCAGCAGTGTGTTTCTTATTGATTGTGCTGTTCATCGCTGTTGTTCTTTAAATCTTTCAGTTCTTGTTAAACAGTTTTTGTATCTACGTGGTCTATGTTTCCATTTGTTTCCTGAGACCTTGTATCATCTGTATTATCATTACTCTGAGTTCATTTCCAGGTAGACTGCCTATCTCCACTTCACTTAGCTTTTCTTCAGGGGTTTTATCTTTTTCCTTCATCTGGAACGTATTTCTCTATTATCTTGCTTTGTCTAACTTTCTGGGTCTGTGGTCTCCATTTCTAAGGCTGCAGGCTTACGACTCTCGCTCTGGTGTCTGTCTCCTGGTGGGTTAGGCTGGTCTAGGGGCTTTGGGGGGCTTCCTGGTGGGAGAGACTGATGCCTGCCCCCTGGTGGGTGGAGCTACGTGTGTCCCTCTGTGGGCATGGCCATGTCAGTGGGTGGCCTCTTTGGACAGCCTCTTGCTGAGAGGTGGTGGGTCTGTGTTGGTTGTCTGGCCTGAGGCACCCCAGCACTGGAGGCTGCAGGCTCCTGGGTAGGGTCAGATCTCAGTGCCACAATGGTGGCCTCTGAGAGAGCTCACACTGGTGAATATTCCCCAGAGCCTCTGCCACTTCTGTCCTTGCCCCCACAGTGAGCAGCAGCTGACCCTGCCTCCCCAGGAGACCCTCCACAACCCACAGATATGTCTAGCCCAGATTCCCGTGGAGTCATTGCTTTGCCTGGGTCCCAGCGCACGTGAAACCTCACAAGCACTCTCCAAGAGTGGTCTTCCCCTAGTCCTTGCAGCTCCTGCACTCGAGCCCCACTGGCCTTCAAAGCCGAAAGCTCCGGAGCCTCCTCGTCTCAACGTCAGACCCCCAGGCTGGAGAGCCTGCCATGGGACTCAGCACTCAGTCCTACGAGAGAAACTCTATGATATAGTATTTTCCAGTTTGTGGGTTGCCCACCCAGCAGGTATAGGATTTGACTATATCACAAAACTTCCTCTCCTACCACCTCGTTGTGGGTTCTTCTTCATCTGTGGATATAGACCTCTTTGGTAGATTCCAGTGTTTTCTGTCACTGCCTGTTCAGCAGGCACTTGTGATATCAGTGTTTTGGTTGTAGGAGGTAAGCCCCAGTCATTCTCCTCTGCCATCTAGTTGCCTGTCGGCACATTTTCAATGAATGAGTCAAAGTGACAGAGTATTTCTGCCATTGGTAAAGAAACCACCTTTATTTTCAAGCTAAGGACTGTCTCAGAACATTTTTTAACCCTTCCAGACTTTTGGTTGCTTTTGTTTCCTTTCCAGTTCAAGTTCCTTTTGAATAATCTGCAAGTAATTCTCACATGGCAAAAATAGTATTCTGAGTTAAGTTTCATTTAAAACATGACATTTTGGCTATATCAAAAGCATTTTGCCTTTTCAAAAGGATTTCCATTTGTGATGGATTAAAAAAAAAGGAGTCAGCAAAGAGGACTGCAGTGGGCCTGAAAGGCAAAAGGAAAATCAAGAGAGTATACTACTGATGAAGCCAAGGACAGAGTTTCAAAGAGTAGAGAGAGTAGTTACAGACAGCAAAGAACTGAGAAGGAGGTCACTTGCAGCCCATTCTCACCGGACTACTTCACCTCCCCTCTCTCATCTCTTCTTCTGGGCCTGAAAATACAGTCCATTCTCCCCTAGCTACTAGTCCCCTCTTTGCTTTCAAAGGAGTGTTATCAAAATAGAAAGGAAACTGAACTGCAATAGCATACACAACAGAGCTTTGGACTCTCTAAAACACAGTGTACATAGTGACGTCTCTTGGTCTAGATGACTCATTCACTTCAGTAGAACAGAGTTATTACGACACAGGTCGGAGGAGACAGAAGGGACCCAGCACCTCAGCAGGGGAGTTATTACATACGTGATATTTTATCAGTAAATTCTTCAGAATTTATTACTCACACTGCCTGTATTTCGTCACCAGTGATTTACTCCTACTTCTTACTTTCTGGCCTTTAGTTTCTCCTTCTACATTTACTGCCCTTGAGCTGCTAAGATGGTACAAGGAGTCATTTCAAGCACTCAGACTTTAAAAGAACAGGTACACAAGATGGCAGCAGAGGTGAAAATCAAGAACAAATTTAGAAAAAATAATAAAAAAATAAAAATAAAACAAATTTAGAGTCCTGGCCGGGCCTCTATGACTAATGCCAGCAGTGCCACAGCTTGAAATGAGTTTATCCCTGAGAAAAAATTAAAGGTCAGAGATAATAAGGACAAAAGGGCTTCCTTATTATTAGTGGTGAGGGTGTAATATTTAATAGGCAGGGGGAAATGTAGAACGATACAACTTCAGTCTGGCCACCTTCTTTCTAGTCAATAAAAAGATCTGCGGTGAACAGTTCCAACACCTAAAAAGTTAAAGCGAGCACATCTAAGAGAACTGAAGGTCATTTGAATAGGTGAGGAATGTTAAGATCATTTAGCTATTTTCAATGTCCCCAGAGCACTTTCCAGAGCACTAAAAGGGATTGTCAGTGTCAGCAAAGGACCGCTGGCAATCTTTGAAAACCTACAGAGAATGGGAGAGATGCAAGATACATGGATACACGCGTGCCCTAATTTAAGAACGAAGGAAACAGTGTCTTCTAGAAACACGTTGGGGAGGTTGCTGTGATTCCCAGTAGCACTCTCTGCTGGTCACCAAAGAAGGAAATCAGCGGCTTCCCACCAGAGCTGGTTGAATACATGCATTTACCTCTGTTCCCAAAACCCATAGAAATATTTTTAAAAGGGTAAATATTTAGAAAATTTTTTAGAAAATTCAGAAGGGAGTTATTGATAGTCAACCCAAATAGTGAGAAATTTCTGGGATATATTGATGCTAAAATACAATGGAATAAGCAATCCGCAAGTCCCGACTCATGAAAAAGAACTTCAAAAATACAAGCTGTGCCAGCAGAATTCTGCAAAAGCCTTGTAATCAAAATAAGCAGAAGCTGGCAGGAAGAAGAGAGTCCTGGCCGGGGCCAGGTAACTAGCAAAGACAGAGCTCTGTTGCCCTAGGCTGTGAATTGTGAGTTGTTTTTTTTGTTTGTTTTTTTTTTACACAAGAGGTTTTCAAAATGGACAACATATCCAGAGACTCAGGACTTTGTCACAGACAAAAGAGAGCTTCATAGCCTTGAGACAAGCCATATCCACATCTTAAATGAAAGCCCACCTTCCTGCCACACGTGCCCACTTAAGTCAAAGCTGATTTAATCCAAACTTGAGCTTCCAGTCAAGCCAATAAGAATTCTTACTCCCCAGCCACAAAGTTAGGGTTTTGTCTACAAATGCAATAAACCAACCGTCACTTAAGAAGATGGAAATAAAAGCACCAAACTCAGTGAATAAATCTAACCCCAGAGGATACACAGTATAGGAGTATACAGCAAAAAAAAAAAAAAAAAAAAGCTAAAATAAGCATGTTAGTATCTTCGGAGAGATTCTAAGGGGTTCTGAACCTTTTAAAAAATGAAATATGGATGACTACTAAACACATGAGAAGGTTATTTAAGATTATCCAAATTAGAATGAGATCTGTAAAAAGAAGGGAAAGGGGAAGCAGTGATCACTCCAAGCCAGCATGAACTCACAAAGCACAAGTCATGCTTGAGTTAGCTCACTTCCTTTTCTGAGAGGTCATCAGACTGCTGGGACTGGGGAACGCTGGCACACACCTGTCTGGAGTCTAGCAAGCTACTAAACACAATTTTTCTAGACACAATACCCTGAAAACAAATCATATCCTACCTCTCCTTGTTGATGAGAAGGGCATGGCAACCCACTCCAGTATTCCTGCCTGGAGAATCCCATGGACAGAGGAGCCTGGTGGGCAGAGTCCATGGGGTCACAAAGAGTCGGACACGACTGAAGCGACTTAGCACACAAGCACGCATCCTTGTAGATAGCTGCTGCTGCTGCTAAGTCACTTCAGTCGTGTCTGACTCTGTGCGACCCCATAGACTGTGCCCACCAGACTCCTCCTCCCCTGGGATTTTCCAGGCAAGAGTACTGGACTGGGGTGCCATTGCCTTTTCTGCTTGTTGATGGAGGAGCAAGCTAATAGAAGTTTGTGTTCACCTACTATGAAAGTGAAAGTGAAGTCGTGTCCGACTCTTTGCAACCCCATCGACTGTAGCCTACCAGGCCCCTCTGTCCATGGGATTTTCCAGGCAATAGTACTGGAGTGGATTGCCATTTCCTTCTCCAGGGGATCTTCCCAACCCAGGGCTTGAACCCGGGTCTCCCACATTGTAGACAGACGCTTTACCGTCTGAGCAACCAGGAAGTCCACGTCTACTATGGAAACCTCTAGTTATTTTTTTCCTCTAGATTGTAAACTTCTTGAGAGAAGGAACCACTTTTCTATATTGTATTCAATCTATCCCAATTGCCTAGAGTATATTTAGAAAAATGGCAGATTCTCAATAAATGTGTATTGAATGATAATTGAGTTTAATGGGAACCAACTCAAAACTTAAGTGTAAAATTATGCATCAGATGAAAGGAATAGCTAGCTTCTCAGTTCACTGGGGAACTGAAGGAAAGTTACACGGCTCAAAATAGCCTGGAGTTAAAATTCCCCTCTGGGTCCTCCCCACCATTCTATGCAAAACAAAGAACTCTCTCACCCAAAGAAAAAAAAAATGGACATTAAGGTTGATTACACCCAGCTCCCAGCCTGTCCAGCCTCTGGCCGATCTCCAGAATTCCTTGCCCCAGCCGTTTAAGAGATAAGTACTCAGAACAACCTTGGAGAAGAGCAGGCCCCCTTAAGACAGCAGACTTCCACATATATGCCTAAATATACTTACTGTTTCCTTGGGTTAGTTCGGCAGGTCACTAATCTGACTGCTGCCCCTTCTTGCCTCATTAAAGGTGATCTGTTCCTATAAAGTGCCGGTCTGTTTTTTTTTTTTTCCCCGAACCTCGCCTTCTCTAACTCCCTTAACCTACAGGAACAATATGGGGGTCTTAGCTAATTACCTACTTAGTGTTGTTGACACTGTGACATGATTGACCAGAAAGCTAAGAAAGGGCTATAGTAATGAACAAATAGTGAGGAACACAGGAGAGTTGTGGCAGATTGCATTTTCCAAAGATGACTGTAACAATAGCTCTAATCCCACAAGCTCTTTTCACAGCGTGACTTTGACTCTGGGTGCTCCTCCCACTGAGGAATAGGATCTATGTGCCCTCTCCTGGAAACCGAGTCAGTTTGTGCTGTGCCAGCAGTGCCGTCTTGTGACTTCATAGGCTAGGTCGTAAAAGGCAATACAGTTTCTGCCTGGCTCTCTCAGGACACTCACTCTTGAAACCCAAGATGCTACATGAGGCCTCAGTTAACAGCCAGAGTAAACTGCCAAACGAGTGAGCAAGCTTAGAGGTCAGTCCAGCCTTCACATCTTCCCAGCTGAGGTCCAAAAATTTGTGGAGAATACACAAACCTCCTTTTGTGCCTTTTTCAAATCCTTGACCCACAGAATCTGTGTGCATAACAAAGTAGTTTCCTATGCCACTAAATTTGGGGTGGGTTTTCCTGGTAGCTCAGATGGTAAAGTGTCTGCCTGCAACGCAGAAGACCCGGGTTCGATCCCTGGGTCGGGAAGATCCCCTGGAGAAGAAAATGGCAACTCACTCCAGTACTCTTGCCTGGAAAATTCTATGGATGGAGGAGCCTCGTGGGCTACCGTCCATGGGGTCACAAAGAGTCGGACACAACTGAGTGACTTCACTTCACTTTTATACAGCTATCAGTAACTGGAAAAATAAGAAAATGGATATGCAAGTTGTAATATATTTACTCAGTGGAACATTATGCTGCCACAATAAGAAGCTTCCCTATTGAAACAGAAAAAATGTTTATTATTATTTAATTACTCATTCAAGAAACACTTAGCCCCTGCTACATGCTAGGGGCAGTTCTGAGAATATAACACTGAACAAAACAAGGTCCCCACTCAGAGTTTCCTGCCTGGCCTGTGTCAGCTATTGTTCAGTCCTCAGCTCTCTTAGCTTTAACCACTGATGATATGCCCAGAATTCTATCTTCAGTTTTGAATTCTACCGTGAGCTGCAGTCCCATATATTTAAATACTTACGTGCTCTCTTCAACTGAACATCCCACAGGCATTCCAAACAGCTAGTTAATACCTACACATTCCCAGCCAGCAACCTGGGAATCGCTGGCGATTTCTCTTCCTCTCTCTCTTCCTCAGCACCTCCCTCCATTTGACAACTCCACCTCCACAATCGCAGAGCGCACCACACTTACTCCTGTACCATCTGGACTCCTCCCTTTTTCCAGCCCATCGCCATTGCCCAATTCATGTCATCCTCATTTCTGCCCTGGGCTCTTTGGTGTTCCCACCGCCACTGCCTCAAGTTGACACTATACAATACTGTTATGCATTTTTTCATAACTTACAAATATTATTATGATATTTCCTCATTGAAAATCATTAATGCTCTTTAGAATAAAGTCCAAGATTCTCATCATTGACAAAAAAATGGGTGGAATTTGCATAACAATGTGCATAGTATATTTCTACTTGCATGAAATTACATACATAGAAAGAGTATGGAAGGATGCTTAGTAAAGTATCAACGTTGTAATCTCAGATTGAGAAGACTTTCAAGTGATTTTTGCTTGTTTTACTTTTATATATTATTATCATACAATATTTAAATCCTTTTCAAAAATAAAGTTTTCACTTTTGCAGGAAAAAATAAAACATTAAAAACACTAAGTAAAGAGACTTCACTGTCTCCTCTCGGCCTAGTCAGCTTTGCCATTTCTCCTCTTTATTCTCCTAGTCCTTACTGTAGCCCCTGCCTCGTTTATACTGATTACTTGCATTCTCTCAGCAACTATGTTCTTTCAAGCATTCAAACATCCAGCGTCCTCTGCCTGGAAGGTGCTTCCCTCTGTTCTTTGTCTGGCCCCTACTCACCCATCAAGGCTTGGCATCACCTCTTACAGAGGCTTCTCATAACCAACTCTTTCTCCAAAATCCTTTCTCAACAGGTACTTCCACTTCTGACAACTGCTTCATGTCTATCTTTTGGCCTCCATCTTCGCAGTGAATCCTACAGACCAGGAATCCCCAGAACCCAGTACAATGCTGGTACACTAAATGCATTCAATATAATGTCTTCTTTCTTTCTATCAAGGAAGCACTGCTGGGGAGGAAAACAAAGGGCCAGGTCAACGCTGTGATATCCCACTCCCTGAATGCAAATTTCCAGTTCTGTCGCTCGCCAGCTGTGGAACTCTAGAAAGGCTACTTCTTCTCCTTTCCGTTCCTTAGCTGCCATATCTCCAAAGTGAAATGTTACTAGCTACATCACAGAGTTGCTGTGAAGATTACGTCAAGTGGAAACAAGCTCCACATAGTGTAAGCATTTAATAAATGGCTGTTATTACTACTTTTGTCCTTCATTGACTGACAAGCTCCTTGAGAGCAGGGTTGTCTCTATTATAACTGTATCCCCAGAGTCCAGCATATAATCAGTGTTCAATTAGTGTTCGGTGAGTATCTATATTATCATGTATATTCTTGAATTTTCTGAAGAATATTTTCCTTTTATTTAATGTCTCATTCATAATTACTTTCTCCCTGAAATCAGTCCTCTACTAAGAGCAGCAGGAGAGAGAGTGTGCAGTGTGGAAGGAAGGCAGTCAGACAGCACCCAGACAGTCACTCCCCAGCCCCCCACGCTGAGGACAGCTGACCATGCCCTTTCCTGTCTATCCTTCAAAAGGTACTCCATTTCCACACTTTCTGATATACATCATATTTTCCAGACTTCAGACATGTCTCTCTCCATTTCTATGTCTTTCCTCTTCTGCCTACACTCCACAGCCTTGAAAATCAATTACAAAAAAAAATCATACAAGAAGGTGCAGAGAACTCTAATCCAGCCCAGATTTTGAACCAAGACCTTATTTAGACACTTCAAAGTAAATAATCATTCATACAAAGACCCAGTGAAAGACCTCTAGTAAGTGGCTCACTGATTGGAAGCTAAGTACGCTCCTCAAGTTCTCGGTCATGATCACTTAAAGCCCATTTGAAGAACAATTCTCGTGAATTTGCTGGAAGCATGAAATGAAATGACAGATGTGGAGGGGCTTTTAAAAAGTTCAGTTCAGTTCAGTCGCTCAGTCATGTCCAACTCTTTGCAACCCCATGAACCACAGCAAGCCAGGCCTCCCTGTCTATCACCAACTCCCAGAGCCCACCCAAACTCATGTGCATTGAGTCAGTGATGCCATCCAACCATCTCATCCTCTGTCGTCCCCTTCTCCTCCTGCCCTCAATCTTTCCCAGCATCAGGGTCTTTTCAAATGAGTCAGCTCCTCGCATCAGGTGACCAAAGTACTAGAGTTTCAGCTTCAACATCAGACCCTCCAATGAACACCCAGGACTGATCTCCTTTAAGATGGACTGGTTGGATTTCCTTGCAGTCCAAGGGACTCTCAAGAGTCTTCTCCAGCACCACAGTTCAAAAGCATCCATTCTTCGGCACTCTGCTTTCTTTATAGTCCAACTCTCACATCCATACATGACTACTAGAAAAACCATAGCCTTGACTAGACAGACTTTTGTCAGCAAAGTAATGTCTCTGCTTTTGAATATGCTGTCTAGGTTGGTCATAACTTTCCTTCCAAGGAGTAAGCGTCTTTTAATTTCATGGCTGCATGAAATTTAAAAAGCTAATAGGCATAAATTATTATGTTAATTTTTGAGAATATATTCTCCCTTTAATGTCTCCAGTAATAAAAATTGGCAAGTTTTATGATCTCAATTTTACCAGTTACCAATGGCATTTTTCAAAAAACAAGAACAAAAAGATTTTAATTTGCATGGAAATTGAAAGACCTCAAATAGCTAAAGCAATCTTGAAAAATAAAAACAGAGCTGAAGGAATCAGGTTGCCTGACTTCAGACTATACTACAAAGCTACAATGGTCAAAACAGTATGATACCAGCACCAAAAAAAGAATAAGAGATCAATGGAACAGAATAGAAAGCCCAGTAATAAACCCTTGCACCTATGGTCAATTAATCTACAACAAAACAGGCAAGAGTACACAACAGAAAAAAGACAGTCTCTTCAACAAGTGGCAGTGGGGAAACTGGACAGACATATGCAAAATAATGAAATTAAAACATTCTCTAACACCATACACAAAAGTAAACTCAAAATAGATTAAAGATCTAAATGTAAGACTGCTGCTGCTAAGCTGCTAAGTCACTTCAGTAGTGTCCAACTCTGTGCGACCCCATAGACGGCAGCCCACCAGGCTCTGCTGTCCCTGGGATTCTCCAGGCAAGAACACTGGAGTGGGTTGCCATTTCCTTCTCCAATGCATGAAAGTGAAAAGTGAAAGGGAAGTCACTCAGTCGTCTTTGACTCTTCACAACCCCATGGACTGAAGCCTACCAGGCTCCTCTGTCCATGGGATTTTCCAGGCAAGAGTACTGGAGTGGGTTGTCATTGCCTTCTCCAATGTAAGGCTGCATACTCATAATTTCCTAGAGGAAAATGTAGGTAGAACACTCTTTGACAAAAATTGCCACAATATCTTTTTGGATCTGTCTCCTAGAGTGATGAAAAGAAAGCCAAAAATAAACAAATGGGACCCTATTAAACTTAAAAGATTTTTCACAGCAAAGGGAACCATAAAACAAAAAGACAAACTATAGATGGAAGAAAATATTTGTAAACAATGCTATCAGTAAGGGCTTAATCTCCAAAGTATACAAATAGTTCATTCAGCTACTATCAAAACAAAACCAAACAAAAACAAAGAAACAAACAATGTAATCAAAAAATGGGTGGAAGGTCTAGAAAAACATTTCTCCAAAGTAGACATACAAATGACCATAAGGCACATAGAAAAAAGCTCAACATTGCTCGTTATTAGAGAAATGCAAATCAAAACTACCGTGAGATATCATTTTATGCCAGTCAGAATGGCCAACATCAAAAAGTCTACAAATAACAAATACTGGAGAGGGTGTGGAGAAAAGGGAAACCTCCTACACTATTTGTGAGAATGCAAATTGATACGGCCAGTGTGGAGAACAGTATGGAAGTTCCTTCAAAACCTAAACACAGAACCACCATACGACCCAGCAATCCCACTACTTGGCATGTACCCTGCAAAAGCCATAATTGAAAAAGACACATGTACGCCAGTGTTCATTACAGCGCTATTCACAATAGCCAGGAAACGGAAGCAACCTAATGTCCACTGACAGATGAATGAATAAGGAAGATGTGGTCCATATATACAAGGGGATATTACTCACCACTACAGGGAATGAAACAGGGTCACTTAGAGAGTCATGGATGGACCTAGAGTCTGTCACACAGGGTGAAGTAAAATCAGAAAGAGAAAAACAAACATTATTTATTAACATGTGTATCTGGAATCTAGAAAAATGGTACACATGGACCGATTTCCAAGGCAGAAATAGAGATGCAGACATAGAGAGCAGACGTGTTGATGTGGAGAGGGAGGGAAGCGTGGGGTGGACACATATACACTCCCGTGTGTAAAAGAGGATGGCCAGTGGGAAGCTGATGAAAGGCACAGGAAGCTCGGGTTGGTGCTCTGTGATGACCTAGAAGGGCGGGATGCGGTGGGGTAGGAGGCGATATCTCTGTGCACACGACTGAGTCACTTCATTGTACAGCAGAAACTAACACAGCATAGTAAAGCAATTATATTCCAGTAAAAATAAGATATATATAAGTAAAACTGAATCACTTTGTTGTACAGCTGAAACTAACACAACATTGTGAATCAACTATATTTCAATAAAATTTGTAAAATAAAAAAATAAGTAAGTTAACAGGCATGATGTTAAATTTTGAAGATAAATTCTCTTTTTAGTGTCTTCAGTCATGTTAATGAAAATTGGTGATTTTATAATCTTAATTTTAAATGCTTAATTTCCCTAAATTAAACATGAGGAAAAAATTTAAAATAAGTTTCTTTATGTCATAGAAGTGTCAGGGCCTATAACTTGGCAAAATCAGAGACTTGGGAAATATTCTGACAGTAACCAGGCAACCTCTGGTGAGCAGTAAGCCCAGCATTCTTTTCCCACCACAAGAGCAACCAGGACTGTGAGAAAGCTAACATACTTTTGCTCCCATTCAAGGGCAAGACCTTGAGTGTGTTCTGCCTAAGATGCCCCAAACCTTGCATAAGCCAGTGTATTCTTAAGTTATTTGCTGAAGAATTCATACAGTGTACTTTATACTCAACAATAATTTCCCTGAGTAAAATGTCCACTACGGAAGTAGAGTTTGAGCTAATCCTTAAAGATAGTAAAAGGAATGGCTGGTGTGCATGCCAGCCAAGGAAGGAAGGAAGGAGGGAAGAATTGAAGGAAGGGAGAAAGGAGGGCTGGAGGTAGAAACGGGAGGAGAAAAGGAGATAGAAGAGATACGGTTGTGCTAAACGCAGTGAATAAGCCAGATTAGAAACAGGGAAGAATTTATATTCGAAGTAGTAGAGGGTTTAGTTTGTAAAAATATGTCTCAGGTAAATTGCTGAGAAATTTTCAGCACATGCCAAAGAATACAGACTCCACTGAGCCCAGAAAGATAAAGTAGGGGAAAACTTGGCTTCTGTTATTGAGGAGACCCTACCAAATCTCACTCCTCAAATAGAAAAGTACTGTTTGGAAAAGACTGGTGATGAGAGACATACGTAAATAACCAGCCCAGGACCCAGTCCTGCCATCCTCATAAGAGAGCAGACCATCTGGCTTTACCATATGCCAAGGGATCCTTTAGTCATTTGAAGCAGACACTGTTATTATTTACCATCATTCTGCAGATGAAGTTCACTAGCTTGCTCAAGGTCACCCAGCTCTCAAGAGTCAGAGGCAGGTCCTGAACTTAGGCAGTGTGGTTCCAGGTCCCAAGCTCCAATTACTGCACTGTGCCTCCTCTTTCAGGCAGGGAGAACTTTAAGAAGAGAAGTAACAGGATGAGATTGGGGCTGTTGAAATGTCATTCTGCTGGTAAGGTAGGGGAGGGATTGCACAGATACTTGTGTCCAATAGATGCTTCTGTTCTAATAACTATTTTGGTTTCCATTTTTTTTTACACTTAATTTTTAGTACAAAGGATGATGGTAGTTGATTTGTGAGATGAGTTGTTTTGGTCTGGAAAAGCAAAACTCACAACCAGTACCAAAGGCTCTTTGGACTTCTAGAAACAAAAAGGCATAATCTTAATGGTTCATCAGTAGAACACACTCTCGTGTTGTTTCACTTTTCCAGTAGTGCTAGCAGTTATCCCCCTGTATCCTCATCCCCTTGTATCCATGGAGCAACCCTCATCTTACCTTCTGCATGCAGGCTGAAGAAGGAAGGAAGGAAGGAAGGTTTGGGCTTCATGATGAGTACTGTACTGGAAGAGAGCTGGGGATGTGTGTGTGTGTATGTGTGTGTGTCTGTGTGTGTGTTGTGTGGAAGGGGCCCTTACACAAATAAACTGAGCTGGAATATTTTCTTTTTCACACTATGCTATACTCATTATAGAGGATTGGAATGCAAAAGTAGGAAGTCAAGAAGTCAAGAAACACCTGGAGTAACAGGCAAATTTGGCCTTGGAATGCGGAATGAAGCAGGACAAAGACTAATAGAGTTTTGCCAAGAAAATGCACTGGTCATAGCAAACACCCTCTTCCAACAACACAAGAGAAGACTCTACACATGGACATCACCAGATGGTCAACACCGAAATCAGATTGATTATATTCTTTGCAGCCAGAGATGGAAAAGCTCTATACAGTCAGCAAAAACAAGACAGGGAGCTGACTGTGGCTCAGATCATGAACTCCTTATTGCCAAATTCAGACTTAAATTGAAGAAAGTAGGGAAAACCGCTAGACCATTCAGGTATGACCTAAATCAAATCCCTTATGATTATACAGTGGAAGTGAGAAATAGATTTAAGGGCCTAGATCTGATAGATAGAGTGCCTGATGAACTATGGAATGAGGTTCGTGACACTGTACAGGAGACAGGGATCAAGACCAACCCCATGGAAAAGAAATGCAAAAAAGCAAAATGGCTGTCTGGGGAGGCCTTACAAATAGCTGTGAAAAGAAGAGAAGCAAAAAGCAAAGGAGAAAAGGAAAGATATAAGCATCTGAATGCAGAGTTCCAAAGAATAGCAAGAAGAAATAAGAAAGCCTTCTTCAGTGATCAATGCAAAGAAATAGAGGAAAACAACAGAATGGGAAAGACTAGAGATCTCTTCAAGAAAATTAGAGATACCAAGGGAACATTTCATGCAAAGATGGGCTCGATAAAGGACAGAAATGGTATGGACCTAACAGAAGCAGAAGATATTAAGAAGAGGTGGCAAGAATACACAGAAGAACTGTACAAAAAAGATCTTCACGACCAGGATAATCACGATGGTATGATCACTCATCTAGAGCCAGACATCCTGGACTGTGAAGTCAAGTGGGCCTTAGAAAGCATCACTACGAACAAAGCTAGTGGAGGTGATGGAATTCCAGTGGAGCTATTTCAAATCCTGAAAGAGGATGCTGTGAAAGTGCTGCACTCAATATGCCAGCACATTTGGAAAACTCAGCAGTGGCCACAGGACTGGAAAAGGTCAGTTTTCATTCCAATCCCAAACAAACGCAATGCCAAAGAATGCTCAAACTACTGCACAATTGTACTCATCTCACACGCTAGTAAAGTAATGCTCAAAATTCTCCAAGCCAGGCTTCAGCACTGCGTGAACCGTGAACTTCCTGATGTTCAAGCTGGAAAAGGCAGAGGAACCAGAGATCAAATTGCCAACATCTGCTGGATCATGGAAAAAGCAAGAGAGTTCCAGAAAAACATCTATTTCTGCTTTATTGACTATGCCAAAGCCTTGACTGCATGGATCACAATAAACTGTGGAAAATTCTGAAAGAGATGGGAATACCAGACCACCTGACCTGCCTCTTGAGAAATCTGTATGCAGGTCAGGAAGCAACAGTTAGAACTGGACATGGAACAACAGACTGGTTCCAGATAGGAAAAGGAGTCCGTCAAGGCTGTATATTGTCACACTGCTTATTTAACTTATATGCAGAATACATCATGAGAAACGCTGGACTGGAAGAAACACAAGCTGGAATCAAGATTGCTGGGAGAAATATCAATAACCTCAGATATGCAGATGACACCACCGTTATGGCAAAAAGTGAAGAGGAACTAAAAAGCCTCTTGATGAAAGTGAAAGAGGAGAGTGAAAAAGTTGGCTTAAAGCTCAACATTCAGAAAACGAAGATCATGGCATCTGGTCCCATCACTTCATGGGAAATAGATGGAGAAACAGTGGAAACAGTGTCAGACTTTATTTTTTGGGGCTCCAAAATCACTGCAGATGGTGACTGCAGCCATGAAATTAAAAGACGCTTACTCCTTGGAAGGAAAGTTATGACCAACCTAGACAGCATATTCAAAAGCAGAGACATTACTTTGCCGACTAAAGTCCGTCTAGTCAAGGCTATGGTTTTTCCTGTGGTCATGTATGGTTGTGAGAGTTGGACTGTGAGGAAGGCTGAGCACTGAAGAACTGATGCTTTTGAACTGTGGTGTTGGAGAAGACTCTTGAGAGTCCCTTGGACTGCAAGCAGATCCAACCAGTCCATTCTGAAGATCAGCCCTGGGTGTTCTTTGGAAGGAATGATGCTGAAGCTGAAACTCCAGTACTTTGGCCACCTCATGCGAAGAGTCGACTCATCGGAAAAGACTCTGATTCTGGGAGGGATTGAGGGCAGGAGGAGAAGGGGACGACCGAGGATGAGATGGCTGGATGGCATCACGGACTCGATGGACGTGAGTCTGAGTGAATTCCGGGAGATGGTGATGGACAGGGAGGCCTGGCGTGCTGCGATTCATGGGGTTGCAAAGAGTCAGACACGACTGAGCGACTGAACTGAACTGATACTCATATGAAACATTCTCAGTTATTACAATTACAATTAATAGTTTTTTATGATCTTTTAAAATTATAGTTTTACTAAATGTTTTCTTAGTAAGCTTTCGATTAAAAATATTGGTTGTGTAAATTAAGTGGAATGGAAGGTAACTGAATTAATGAAATTTATAATTATTGAATCAAATTGCGAAACAAGTACGAGTGTCACAGTTCTCAAATGTATCTATTTTATTGTCACTAGAGGGAGCTCAGCACTTGTATTCTAAGACAGCATCTGGGCAATCACATCACATGGGCATCCCATTGCACTGTTTGTTTCCAAACAAACCAACACCATTAATTTTCCAAGAAAATGAAATTGACTGAAAGCATTAATTCTCATGCTTTTCACTGTACATGGGGCAAGTATAAATACCTTCATCTCCGTAAGGCCGCTGTCAAAATAACACACACACTTTTTTGAAAGCACCTCTGAAATGGCTCATGCTTTTTGCAGTGGTATAAAATGGAATGCATGAGTGGAGACTCGAACGTGATGCATGAAATATGCTTCACTCAGTCTCAGGAGGGGAGTCTATACAGGGTGATCAGCACAATTATCTCAGGAACAGAATCTGGACCTCAAATGGTACTCCACCCTTGTTCTGTCGCTCAGTCATTCTGACTCTTTTCGACCCCTGGACTGCAGCATGCCAGGCTTCCCTGTCCTTCACCATCTCCTGGAGTTTGCTCAAACTCATGTCCATTGAATCGATGGGGCCATCATCCAACCATCTCATGCTTTGCACCTCCCTCTCCTCCTGCCCTCAACCTTTCCCAGCATCAGTCTTTTCCAATGAGTCAGTGCTTTGCATCAGGTGGCCAAAGTATTGGAGCTTCAGCTTCAGCTTCAGTCTTTCCAATGAATACTCAGGGTTGATTTCCTTTAGAATTGACTGGTTGGATCTCCTTGCAGTCCAAGGGACTCTCAAGAGTCTTCTCTAGCACCACAGTTTGAAAGCATCAATTCTTTAGTGCTCAGCTTTCTTTATTTATAGTCCAATTCTCACATCCATACATGACTACTGGAAAAACAATAGCTTTGATTATACAGACGTTTGTCGGCAAAGTGCTGTCTCTGCTTTTTAATACATTGTCTAAGTTTGTCATAGCTTTTCTTCCAAGGAGCAAGCTGCTGGGAGCCACCACGGGTGATCCACCCATGACAAGGTCATGTGGAAGAGAACTGTTAAGCAAGGCTTCAGGACTCAACAGGCTCCCTAGGCTTTCTTGAGCATCCACCCCAAAACCAGAATCTGTCTGTTTTACTATTTCATGACTTTCACCAACTCCTCTGACATTAACAGAGGGCTATTCCTGACCACCTTTCTCTGGAGAAAATCAACTTAGGGCTATAGCTAATGAGTCTCCTGGACATAAGAATAATATTTCCAATCAAAATCCCTCTGTTAGCATTCTAGCTTGCTTGGCAGGTATATCCAGACCCTTGCAGCTACGCATATGATTATTTACAGCCTCCCAACTATGAGAGGCACGGAAAGCCTAAAATATAGAGCCTTTTACAGAATTAAAAGTTATTAGCGTAGTGCTAGGCATAGGATTTCACTACTGGGCCAATGCTTGTTGCTAAGTTCCCATATCTCTTATCCACTGTGCACCTGGGAGTGCATTAGTTCACGTAGTTGGAATGTAAGAAAAGCAAGTGTAGCCTTGAAATTAACCACATCAGACTTTTGAGCTAATTGGTTCTTTCTTGTAACTCACTGCACCTTTGCTTTGTGAAAATGTAACTCTGTTTGCTACTTTCTGAGGCTGACATAGATTAGAAATATAAGAAAAAACATTTCAAGGGAAAATAAGTTTTCTGGTTGAGCAGCCTTTATCAAAACAGGGTCATAAAATGTTCACAGGCCTCCAAGGCCAGAAGATAATGTACACAATATTGTGTTGTGGAAAGGTTTGCAGAAAAAATCCTGGTTTGGTTTCGATAAAGACAAAACAGATGTAATGTTTGGGCTGACTCTGTATGACTTTGCATCTTTCATTTCCCTCTATGTACAAGACAAGGTATAAAAGTACCTTTAAAAATAAAGCTATTGGGCCTCGCCCACCAAAGTAGCTTGGTCTCCCCGCATCAATCATTTTCTCCCTCTCCCTCCCTCTTTTTTTCAGGCTGATCCCTTGGAGCATAGAGGCTTCCTGCGTTCACTTATCTGCCCGGGTTTCTAAGACCTGAACGGGAAGACGTTCTGCGTCTTCACTCCCTTGGGAGACCGGGAAGGCACCTGTGGCCTCCGTGAACAGGGCAAACTTCTTGTCTCGAAGTTTTATTGGCTTTCAATGTAAACCAAGGAATATCAGCCTCTTTCTCTCCTCTATTTTCTTATCTTCAACATTCTTTCCTTATCTCTCTCTAAATCAATCGCAGGGCCGTTTTTCCTTCAGGTTCCCCTGGATCCTGCGGGGGCTGGACCCTGGCAGCAAACATCTTTTAATTTCATGGCTGCAGTCACCGTCTGCAGTGATTTTGGAGCCCAAGAAAATAAAAGCCTGTATTATGGCTTTTATTATGTATGGAACTGCTCATAAGTACACCCCTTGTGATGGATACATTTTTTAAAAAACATATGATACCTTAATTTTATCGCCACTATTTATGGCTCAAACTGGCAGCTCCATTCCATGCAGGCTCAAAGAGTTGAACGACTTAGCAACTAAACAACGACAACAACAAAAGACAATTCTAGGTTCGTAAACATAACTTACTTAAATGCGCTTTGTAAATAAGAATGAAGAGGATATTTTAGCCAAAATCTTGGCTCCCTGCCCACCAATGCCAAATAGAAATACGAGAGAGTTTGGAGGAAATAGAAAAGACTAGCTTTATTAATTTTGTCAGGTAAAAGGGAAACACAGCAGCCTAGGGCCTCAAGAACTGTGCCCCTGTTTCTCGGGAATAGGGAGAGGTTTTATATCCTCTTGAAGGTCTCGCATTTTTTTGTTTTGCAAAGTTTCAAAACAAACACAGCAGGCATCATGCGACTCAGCGATTGAGTCTGGTGTCCCTGAAGTTATCCGCCCATGACCTTCTTTCTGAAATGCACAGTGTTACAAGAAAGCGTAGGAGAAGAATGCCAGATACGGAGTATAATCTACATGGACTCAGACAGCAATTAGGTTTATGAAGGACAAGTCCAGTGACAAGCGTTTGTTAGTAGTAACAGCTAAAGAATAACCAAGATTGTTTACCTCTTGTAGGCTATCTCCACCTATCTCCCACTTTAATATTAATATCACACATTTTCTTCATAAGCTTGTTTTTTTCACAAGCCAGAAACAGTCTTTTGCTGTTATTGTTCTCATGGAAGGCATTGAATCTGAACATGGATAGAACATGCTCCAGAGCTACTACCTGTTCCCCTGCCCCATGCCCCTCCCACCAAGACTGTTTACACACAGCCAGAACATTACAAGCTTGTTCATATTTTTGTTAAAAGGCACTCTTTATCATTCTTCTCTTGTTACAAAAATTAGAAAAATCAGTTATGCCAAATGAAGAAAATTACTGCTCAGAAATAATCTATTTTTCTATGTTAACATATATTCATTATTAAATCTTTTGCCAAAAAAAAAAAGATATCATTCATTTTGTTTACTAAACCTTTTTCTTCATGGAACCAACTAATAATTCATCTACATCAACAGTGTAGAAGTTGAATAACATTCCATTGGGTGTTTGTACTATATTTATTTAAATAATTCACTACTGTTGGACATTTTAGGTAGTTCTTGTATTTTGGCTATTAGATAAATTCCTAAAAAATTCTTGAAGATCCATTTTTTGCAAGATATTTGCATTTTTTCTTTCTTATTTCTTTTTGATTGCTTTTTTTAAAAGAAATTAAGACCTTTTAGTCTTTTCAAAAATTATTATTTCAAAAATAAAATATGTTCTTTTACTCCCTCAATAACTTTTTATAAAACTTTATCTAAGTACATCATCACCCCCATTGATCTCAAATTCAAGAAATTCACTTCTGTCTGAACATGTTTCCTGAAAAGCTCCCCTTTCCTCCCAGAGTCATTTTTCTCTAGGCAGTTTCCTTAGCCCTTGATCTAGATTAGGCCTCTTTTATAATGTCTCCATTACACCTTTCATTTGTCCTTCAGGGTATTTTTCATTATTTTAATCATATAGTTCATTTTATGATGATTTGTTTAACTCTGCTGACCTGTTCAAATCAGAAGGGCAGGAATTCTGACTGCTAATTCACCACTGGGTCTACAGTAACTAACACAGTGCCTAGCAAAACAACACGCACTCAAAATACATCTTGAATAAACCAAAATAACTGTCGGTTTTAAGTGATTGTGAACTAACAAGTCCACCATAACGAGTAGGCAAGAAATGTGGGCAGAATATTTTTCTATATTCTGTGTGGGCAGAATATTTTTCTATATTCTGTGTCCCTATTCTACAGGGTTGGCAGAAAACTTAAGTTCAGCCAAGTTGAGAGGTTTCTACGTCTTGCCTCCCTCACTGCCTGTTGAGTCCTAGTTACCGGATCCTATAAAGGACCGAAGCATTGAAGATGAGGTCAGTCACGTGTCCAGATATCGGTGTGATCTGGACACATGTGTTACCTAGCCACTGTTCCTTACTGCATGGTCTCTTTAGGTCTGTCCCTCCTCCTAGCTTCTACATGTCTGGAACACATGAACCTTCTCACAAGGCTGCCTACACAAAGGTCTGTATCCACAAGTCGAAACATTCAGCCATTTCTTTCTGGGCCTTATCACTTTCACAGACAATGCAAAGAACAGTGGACGCCTTCTGCACTGCTGACCCATGGTCCTCTTTATCTCTCTCTTCCCTTGTCAGAGCATGAAGTTTATTCCATGGGCCCATCAACCTTTTTTTTGCTTCCCTAACTAAAAACTTGATAGGAAAATGGGCATAATTTATGAGAACAGTTATGAGGACAAGCACATAAAAGTAAATACAAATACTTCTTAAATATATGAAGCAACGTTAAATTTCCCTCATCAAAAGGAAAAAAGCAAATACAAGTTATGAGATACCATCTTTAATTTATCAAGATGAACTCTGCCATTCTTCTCTTATGCAGAAGAATATATTGCTGGGAGTGAGATATAGACTGACCCTACACTAGGCTAAAGGTTGTCTGAAAATTCTTAGTCTCCAGTTGCCACTTCCTCCTAGACCAAATGTCACGCATGTAAGTTGATAAAAGAAATGTTCACATAATTGAGATATAGGGAGGTTATTCTGGCTTAACTTGAATCTTATGCTAACTAAAATAGCCTGTTTTATGGCGTATCAAACATACATTGTACAATGTGCAAGTTAAACATAAAAATTAAATCTCTCTCTTCCGGGATGCCAATGCTGGTACTCCTTTGATGATAAGACTCCCTTCCAGGCACCAAGGCCATTTGTTCTTGTTTTTTGAGACCTTGAAGAAATGCACTCCTGACTAGTTTAATGTTCTTTGTCCTGACAAGATCTAATACTGTGCTGGAAACTGTGTTTCTCTGAGAGCAGTTTCTCAGAGTATCTGGGACTAGACTTCTGCGCTAGTCTCCGCACACATGTGCGTGCCCACAGGCTCCTCTGTCCGTGGGATTCTCCAGGCAAGAATCCTGGAGTGAGCTGCCATGCCCGCCTCCAGGGGAATCTTCCTGATCCAGGGATTGAACCCATGTCTCCTGTGTCTCCTGCCCTACAGGTAGACTCTTTACCTCTGAGCCCCTGGAGAAGCAGGCTAGTCTTCAGTTTGGCTCAAATAACTCTTCTATTCTTATTACTGATTGCTTATTGATATTTCTGTTGATGAAGTAAAGAGACCTTCAGACAGTTCTGCCTTTACAACCATTATGTGCTGTGCTGTGCTGTGCTTAGTCACTAAGTCATGTCCAACTATTTGCAGCCCCATGGACAGTGGCCTGCCAGGCTCCTCTGTCCATGAGGATTCTCCAGGCAAGCACACTGGAGTGGGTTGCCATGCCCTCCTCCAGGGGATCTTCCCAACCTAGGAACTGACCCAGGGTCTCCTGCTTTGCAAGTGGATTCTTTACCAGCTGAGCTGCCAGGGAAATCCTCACAGCCATATATCTTACGGTAAATATATGGGAAACTCCAGGCAAGAACTATCCGGCTGACCTCATCAACCCCAGAAGAATGAAAAATAATAATAAATGGTTGTTTTAAGTCACTAATTTTGGAGTGGTCTGATACACAGATAGCTAGAATACACCTCTTGAAAGTGTTACACTCTCAATATTTGATAAATATTATCAATATTTATCAAAATTTTAATCAATACATGCCATCACCTAGAAACTTCATACAATAATATTTATCCTAAAGATGTATTAGAACACATAAAAAGTAACATTGTTACAAGTTATGCATTGCATCTTTGTTTGCAATAGCTAAAAAACTAGAAACAATCTAAATGTTTCTAGAAACAAGAAACAGGTTAAATACTTTCTGATACACTGAAACAATGGATTATGCTGCTAAAAAGAAAAAGGAATCACATTACATACGACTACAGAATCCTACAGAATAATCACCAAGTTACCACCAAGTTAACTTCACAGCAAGGTGAAGGACAACATGCTTAATATGCTATCATTTTTATGATAAAAATAACACACACACATATATATGTTCATATGTATATGTTTGTAAATGCATAAAATATCTCTAAAAGGATACAGAAGAAAATGGAAAACAACAATTGCCCATGCAAAGGGGACTTGGACACCTACAGGACAAGAAGTGAGAGAAAGACAATTTTCACTGTGAACATTTTCAGTTCTGTACCATGAACATATATATTTTACCTAGTCAAATAACTTTGTAATAGTATCTTTATGATCAAACCACACTAGTGCAATATTCTCAATTTAAAGATGAGACAACAGTTCAGAAAGCTGAGGTGATTTGTTTACACAAGAAAAGTTAGCCAGTGACAGGACCAGGTCTTGAAATGGTGCCTCTCTTGGATCTCTTTTCTTGGACAAAACCCTTTGAGTTTATCCCTTTTTAGTATGCCTGTTCTCTGTCAGCATCTCCAAGAAGTAAGTTTTTTTTCCCCAGTTTCAGCCTGTTTCTACTTCTAGACTAAGTCCTTCCAGACTAAACATATGTGTGTTGTATTTGTTTCTTACTGAACAGATTACAACGAATTTAGTGTCTTGAAACAACACAAATTTATTATCTTAGCATTCTGGAGGCTAGATGTCCAAAGTGAGTCTTGCGGGTTTTGACGGGGCTGCGTTCCTTCTGGAGGCTCCCGGGAAAAATCCCTTCCCTTGTGTTTTCCTGCTGCTAGAGAGGGTCTGTCCTTGCCCATGGCCTTCTTTCTCCATCTCCAAAGCACATTTCTCCAAGTTCTGCTTCTACTGTGCCGTCTACCCCTTCTGCTTTTGACCCTCTATGTCTCCCTCTTTTAAGAACCTTTATGATTACAGACACAGCTAACACACTTATAGTTACCAAAGGGGAAAGGTGGGTGAGAGGCGGGATAATTCAAGAGTTTGGGGTTAACATATACACAGTGCTGTATATAAAATAGATAACCAACAAGGACCTACCGTAGAGCACAGGGAACTATACTCAATATTTTGACATGACTTTGTCTGAAGGATTTCTTAATCAAGAGTACTGGAGTGGGTTGCCATTTCCTTCTCCAGGGGATCTTCCTGACCCAGGGATTGAACCCACATCTCCTGCACTGCAGGCAGATTCTTTACCGCTAAGCCACAGGGGAAGCCCAGAAGACAAGTTGTATGTATTAATATAAAAAAAAAGAAAGAAAAATTCATTTTTTTAGACCTACCTGGAGGGTTCAGAATCATTTTTTCCATCTCAATATCCTTAACTTAATCATATTTGTTTCCCATGGACTGTAGCCTGCCAGGCTCCTCTCTCCATGGAATTCTCCAGGCCAGAATACTGGGGTGGGAAGCTGTTCCCCCCTCCAGGCGATCTTCCCAAACCAAGGATCAAACCCAGGTCTCCTGCCTTGTAGGCAGATTCTTTACCATCAGAGCCACCAGGGAAGCCCAATCATATCCATAAAGCCCTTTTACAATGTAAAATAACAGTCACAGGTTCTATGGATTTAGGACATGAATTTCCTTGGGAGGTCATTGTTTAGCCTGTCAATTTAGCTCTAAATTTGAAGTATGTGTCCTAAACTGTCTCTACTTCTTCATCTATAAAACAGGAATAATAGCACTACCTATTTTATACGGTTGTTGTGCAGATTATATCAATTATATATTAAAAAGCAAGGAAATCTGCCTGACACACTGTAAGCTCTGGAAATTTGTTGTACATTACATGTTTTGGGCTTTCCTGGTGGCTCAGGTGGTAAAGTGTTAGTCATAAAGAGTAGAAAACAACTGAGCGACTAACACTTCACTTCAGGTGGTAAAAAAAAATCCGTCTGCAGTGCAGAAAACCTGGGTTCGATCCCTGGGTCGGGAAGATCCCCTGGAAAAGGAAATGGCAACCCACTGCAGTAATCTTGTCTGGAGAATCCCATGGACAGAGGAGCCTGGTGAGAGAGTTAACTTAGGCAGGTGGATAAGAAGTCCAAGCCTAGGGTCCCTTTAAGGAGGAGGTAAACATTCTTTTTCACACTCTTTTGCCTTAGACAAGTAAGCCTTGTAGGCAGCGATATCTCTTGCTCAAGGACATGCCTTTTTTTGAGCTTTGGAGGAATGTCAGGGGGGAAGGCCTGGGTAAAACGTCCACTGCCTTAAGCTCTGGATTCCTTTTGGCTAATCTCATGCTGATGTCATCCCAGGATCTGGGTGAAATTCTCACAGCCTTGAGGTAATTTTTTTAATCTATTCTCAGCAGCTAGTTGAGAAGTATGGAAGACCCCACTTAAACTAGCGAGGAGGGGGTACTCTCCTGCCCACTTCTGATGTCTATGTCAGAAGCTTTTTCTGTGACTTTCACTTTAAATAAAATCTACACAAAGCTCTGAGTGTCGGAGACTGTCTTTGGTCCCAGACTTAGAGCTTCTCCTTTGGAGACCATGAATCCAGTGACACCGTTCAGTTCATCATAAGTTCTCACTGGCGAGCTACAGTCCATGGGGTCGCACAGAGTCGGACACAACTGAGCGACTTTCACTAACATCTTTTATTTATAACTTGTGGTTGTTACTGTTGAGTCAGTGAACTCTAGTTGTCTGGTAATGTTAGAGCTTTTCATCAAGAGGCTAATGATCTCTTATCTCTTCCTTTAGGTCTCTGCTGAAGATACAGAAGAGAGGCCTTTATTTTAGCAAACTCTAACAAACTCAGTTTCAGGGGAAAAAAAAAAAAAAACGGCATTCAGCAGATGAATACAATTAATTTAGGATACAAGTTGACATTTTATGCAGTCTTCTTCACTTGTGCCTCTGCAAGTCCATAACCTCCACAGTATTTGCTGAGAATCTGTTTGCTGCATACAAGGCCCAGGGCAACAAGGATACAAAAGGGTGGCAATAGAAGGTGATCCTGGCTTTTTACACCTGAGATAAGTGAGCCTTAAGGAGACCAACTTACAAAGCGCTACATAGCCAGAACTGGAGCTGAGACTATGGCTCCGGAGATGAACTACAAACCGGGGAAAAAAAGGAAAAGTAATACATTGTGCTGTACAATATTAAATGTGCTAAATGAATAGTTAAGACTGTAAGTGCTCGGGGGTTTTGAACTGGGGAGAACTCTTGTAAAATGGGTTCACCAGAAAAGGTATTATTCAAGGAATGTGTACATTTTGGATAGAAAGAGAGAGGAACTGGAGAGGGAACAGGTAATTTTGAGCATAAGCACAGACACAGACATGTTCTGCAGAAAGTTTGCAAGAGCATTTATTTGTACTGCAGAGCAAGCGGCTCCTCGCGTAAGTAAGCCTGAAGAGCAGGACGGGTGTTGTGGGGGGCAGCTCTGGGGGGCGGACAGGCCTTTGCCTCCCCTTCCACAGAGCAGGGTCAAGGGCACGATGATGCTCCACCAGCCGAGCCACTGACAGGGGAGAAGCAAGCCAAGCAGCTGTGGCTAAAACAGACCGCTTGAGAAGAAGGTAGAGACAGAGCTCTCTTTCTCAGAAAGCCTGAGGCAACACGTGAGTCTGCTTCCTGATATTACAAATGTAGATATCTGCAGCACCGAGGTCAGCATGAAAACCGAGTCTGGGAAGTTTAATGAAAGTAACGTTTGGGAGATATCTGTGGAAAACGCTACAATTCTTGGACATTTCAAAAGTTCCAAGCCCCATGCTGTCACTCATGTTACATCCTTTTAGTAACCTTTTAACAACTTTACATCCTTTTAATAACCCTCTGAGATGGACATTATTATGCCCATTTTACAAAACGAGAAGCCAGGGGAAAAAAAGCCAAGAATTTAGTGCTGATCGCCTCCATAGCTGCGCTGAGCTCCACACATCTTCCACCCAGAACAGCCTCTCACTACTTAATGCTACATCCCAGCAAAATGATCCCTGAGAACTCAGCTAGTAAAGAATCTGCCTGCAATACAGGCGACCCCAGTTCAATTCCTGGGTCAGGAAGATCCTCTGGAGAGGGGATAGGCTACTTACTCCAGTGTTCCTGGGCTTCCGTTGTGGCTCAGCTGGTGAAGAATCCACCTGAAATGTGGGAGGCCTGGGTTTGATCCCTGGCTTGGGAAGATCCCCTGGAGAAGGAAAAGGTTACCCACTCCAGTATTCTGGCCTAATTCCTGTACAGTCCATGGGGGTCACAAAGAGTCGGACATGACTGAGTAACTTTCACTTCACCAGCAAAATGAATCAGTTTCTTTTCCAGTTTCTGGTTGTGCTTCTTGGAAAATACTGTCAGATATTTCTGTAAACTGACTAGAAGTCCCAGAAACAGCAGAAATGTAATGATGATAATTTTGCTAAGTCATCTCTATGGTGAGTGCTCTCAAAACCATAAAACTGGACCCTTTTACACCTATTTGTGAGCAGTTAGCAGAGTCAGGAGACTTCCCCGGTGGCTCAGATGGTAAAAGCATCTACCTACAATGTGGGAGACCTGGATTCAATCCCTGGGTTGGGAAGATCTCCTGGAGAAGGAAATGGCAACCCACTCCAGTATTCTTGCCTGGAAAATCCCATGGACGGAGGAGCCTTGAATTAGAGAAGGCTCAAAGCAGTCAGTGCTCTGAGACACAAAGTCACAGGAAGTGGTAAAGCCCAGTAAGTCAGATGAGGTTTGGGTAGACTGCAGAGAAAATAGCAGAAAAGACTGTCTTATTTTCAGGAAGAAACAGCTGTGCACCAGCTGTCCTCGGTGAGTTCTGTCACATCTAAGAGGGCCCGGACTGTCTAGGCCATCAGCTTACTGACCACTGCATTTTGATGCTTAATGAAATGAATGCTTTCTCTATGAATAAATGTATTTAACTGAGTTGAAGTTTTCAATCAAATTCTTTTCTCTCTCCACCCTAAGCAGAAATTCCCCAACTTTATAGCTTCATGGCATCCTTGGCGTCTCAGTACTTTCTCGCAGTGCCCTAGACCTCAAGGGTTAGTTACACACACGCCTGTGCTCGGGTTAGTTACACGCACGCCTGTGCTCGGTTGCTCAGTCGTATTCAGCGCTGTGATCCCAGGGACTGCAACCCTCCAGGCTCCTCTGTCCATGGGATTTCCCAGGCAAGAATACTGGAGTGGGTTATCACTTCCTTCTCCAGGTTAGTGAAGTAGTTGCTGCTGCTGCTGCTAAGTCACTTCAGTCATGTCCGACTCTGTGTGACCCTATAGACAGCAGCCCACCAAGGCTCTCCCATCCCTGGGATTCTCCAGGCAAGAACACTGGAGTGGGTTGCCATTTCCTTCTCCAATGTATGAAAGTGAAAAGTGAGAGTGAAGTCGCTCAGTCGTGTCCGACCCTCAGTGACCCCATGGACTGCAGCCCACCAGGCTCCTCCATCCATGGGATTTTCGAGGCAAGAGGACTGGAGTGGGGTGCCATTGCCTTCTCCGAATTAAGTAGTTAGGGCCAAACAATTTGATAATATTTATGTTTTATCAATGTAGTAGCCATTTGAAAATAAAAATGATACACATAAATAGAAAAAATACCACTTTGCTCTGAAAAGGTTCCCAACTACTTACTAATGGTACAAATGTGCTGCTTGGGCACCGCACAACTTCTCAAACCTTGGAACCAGATTTTATACCACCTTCCTTGTTATTATGTAACAGAAAGAAATGGAGCATATTCTAATGCTGAAATTGTGAACCATCTCAAACTAGAAATTTGCAAAGGTGTCACTGTGATCCCCTTGAAAACTTAAAATATTCCACTGAAACCTTGTGAGTTTGAGAGCACTGAAAAACACTAAGCTATGGCAATGGTACTCTCAGAAGAGGAAGTCAGGTGGAACGCCTCCAGTTTCTAAGTGTTTACTCTGGAGAGACCTGTTCTGGACGGAGACTAGAAAAGGAAGTCGGATCCAAGTGCTGAGATCCACCTGTGCTAATCTCTTGACCTGCTAATTCACTGTTTCCCAGAATCATCTCTGCCAATCCGTCAGAAGAGAACCACCACCCCTTACCACTGTCTATTCTTAACATGACTAGTTTTGAAATGTAGTTTGTGCTCCTATTAGGAAAAGTAATGAAATTTTTCATTCAGGTAGCCCCTTTTGTATAAGACACAACTTGATGTTATGGAAAGAGAACTAGATTTACAGATAATTGAATTCGGGCCCTGTTTCCACCACATACTAAGTAATCTTGTGCAGGTTTTCAAATTTTAGTTCTGAATGCAATAACTTAATAATAACTGTATAACACATTTGAATGAAGCAAAGTTTCTCAAACTCAATGGGCATAGGAATCCCCTGAGGGCCATCATTAAGATACAGATCTCTGGGCTCCACCCTCAGTTTCTAATAAAACCGGTCTGGGAGGGAGCCCAAGAAGTTGTCCTTTTTAACAAGCACAGTGCCCAATGTGATATAAATTCAGGTAGATGACAACTTGAGAAATATTAGTGTGTTGCTGATCCTGTCAAGGCTATGCTTTTTCCAGTGGTCATGTATGGATGTGAGAGTTGGACTATAAAGAAAGCTGAGCGCCGAAGAATTGATGCTTTTGAACTGTGGTGTTGGAGAAGACTCTTGGACTGCAAGAGTTGGAAGAGTCCCTTGGACTGCAAGAGGATCCAACCAGTCCATCCTAAAGGAGATCAGTCCTGGGTGTCCATTAGAGGGACTGATGTTGAAGCTGAAACTCCAATACTTTGGCCACCTGATGTGAAGAGTTGACTCGTTTGAAAAGACCCTGATGCTGGGAAAGATTGAGAGCAGGAGAAGAAGGAGACGACAGAGGATGAGATGGTTGGATGGCATCACCGACTCAATGGACATGGGTTTGGGTGGACTCCGGGAGTTGGTGATGGACAGGGAGGCCTGACGCTGCGCGGTTCGCGGGGTCGCAGAGTCGGACATGACGGAGCGACTGAACTGAACTGATCCTGTTCACAGCACCAGTCGTCTTGCTGTGTCTCTCTGTGCTGTTCATTGAACTCAGGGTAGACAAGGTGCAAGCAGCGAAGCTGGAAGAAAACTCAAGGGGCGGTAGGAACTGTAGATGCGTGCGTGTATTCTCTCCTGGCTGGCGCCGCAGCTGTAGCAGCAGACAGCGAAACGCACCACAACACAACCTCTCTCCTGGCTGATACAGCAGCCATAGCCGTAGACACGCTGGATTCTCTCTCCTGGCTGACCCAACGGACACAGCCATGACTCAGCAGTAATGCCGCCGCTTTGCAGGTGGAGCTCATACAACCAGCAGGGCTTCCCTGACAGCTCAGTTGCTAAAGAGTCCGCCTGCAACGCAGGAGACCCCGGTTTGATTCCTGGGTCAGGAAGGTCCCCTGTAGAAGGGATAGGTTATCCACTCCAGGATTCTTGGCCTTCTTTTGTAGCTCAGCTGGTTAAGAATCCGCCTGCAATGCGGGAGGCCTGGGTTCGATCCCCTGGTTGGAAAGAGTCCCTGGAGAATGAAAGGCTACCCACTCCAGTATTCTGGCCTGGCGAATTCCATGGACTGTATGGAGTCACAAAGAGTCGGACACGACTAAGTAACTTTCACTTTCATATCAGCACAGCAAAAAGTAGTAACCAAGCCAAGTACCTCCTGAGGTGCGTGGGCAGTAAGTGATCTGAGCCGTTACACGGTCATTATTGACAAAACATGGGACGAGAGAGCCTGAACAAGCCATCTTGGCTAATTTGCTGTCTCCCCACAATTAGTAAAAGATATTTCTTTAAACACTTGCAGATAATATAACAATTTCATCCAGGTAGTGTTGCTTTCATTTTATAGATGAGGAAACTGAGACTTTAAAAAGAGGAGAGTGGGGCCCCACCCAGGTCTTCTCTACATGTAAATCTGTAATGATCAGAGAGGTTGTATATGTATATGTATGTATAAAATATGTATATGTTCATGTAGCTCACTAAACTATATATTCCTTGAGCACAATATGTCTTAATCATTTTTACATCTCTGGTATGTGACAAAGTAGCTCAATAAGTGTTTAATTAAAAAAAAAAACCTAATTTTTGAATTTGTTGAATATATAGAAATATCTAATATTTCAAACAAGGCATACTTTGAAACATGTTTAATTTTTCTCAAAAGTCTTGCCCCCCCCACCCAAAAAAACCCTCAAGTGACAGTTTTCACAAAATATAAATCTTTCTTTGTTTCCTAATGACTGAGCTAAAAGTAACTTTCTCTCAGTTGGGGAAGGCTCATGAGGTCAGCCAGATCCACCCTGCAGTGGAATGCCCACTTGCTGCTTGTTCAGGGAACTGATGATGCCAACAATCCTTTGTCTTCGGTATAATCAGACTCTGAAGCGCGTTCCGGCCTCTCGGTTCAGGCTGCCAATAGTGGCAGCATCGTTCCCAGAAATGGACCTCAGTTCTGCTGACTCAGAAAGTCAGCTCCCAGCGGCAGACAGGCCCCTATTCAGATGGCATCAGTTTCTCAACCTTTTTTTTTTTTTTTTTGAAGGGGTTGGGTGGTAGTCATGTTACCCTTTGAAACAGAATGGGATTAATCTGAACCCTGAAGCCAATGTCAGTGGACACCTAAAATAAGATTTTAAAACCATTTTGCAAAACCAAGCTATTTTATGTTCCCTCTTATAAAATATTGTCTACTGAGAATGATTTGGCTTGGGTTAGGTAGATCTTTAAGGGCTTTATTTGATAAACTGATGGACAACAGAGTGATTTTTGACAATCCTTATGACTCAAAACATAGATTATTCAGCAGCAGATTATTCATGGCTACTCTTTTCATTCTATTGTTAGCAGTGGAACATTTAGGAAAATCTTGTATTCCCATCAAAGCTAAACATGAGTTAAAACAGAAAGAAAATTTAGTGTGGAAGTTTGTATAATAACAGTATTTATTACGAAGAAAACTGCATAATGTGATTTTATTTCCATGATACAAGCTATCACAAATCTCACACCTGAGACTCAATATAAAATGTTAATTATCAAGGGTTATACTTTCCTATATTTAAAGGGAGCACTACATATTGAGTCATAGAATAAGCCAAGCCTCTGTCCACCTGATTCTAGAGTCGAGGCAGTGTCCTGACCATCATATTTGCAAGCGTCTTTGAGTTCACAATATCTGCAACTACAGTAGAACACACAGAGTGTCCTCAGGCACTTTCTTGTCAAAAGTACTTTGGAAACTTATTTTACACATAAGGCATGTCTCGCTTTTGTAATACAGCGCCCTGTGAACATTCAAAGACCAGGAAGGAGGATACTTTGAGTGGTACTTCTGGAACAGAAGTGAACTAACAAAGGAATGTCAACTTATTGTAAATATTATGATTCATAATCCCTTACAATTATACAGTGGAAGTGACAAATAGATTCAAGGGATTAGATCTGATAGACAGAGTGCCTGAAAAACTATGGATGCAGGTTTGTAACACTGTACAGAAGGCAGTGATCAAAACCACCCCAAAGAAAAAGAAATGCAAAAAGGCAAAATGGTTGTCTGAGGAAGACTTACAAATAACTGAGAAAAGAAGAGAAGCAAAGGCAAAGGAGAAAAGGAAAGATAGACCCATCTGAATGCAGAGTTCCAAAGAATAGCAAGGAGAGATAAGTAAGTCTTCCTAAGTGAACAATGCAAAGAAGTAGAGGAAAACAACAGAATGGGAAAGACTAGAGATCTCTTCAAGAAAATTAGAGATACCAAGGGAACATTTCATGCAAAGATGGGCTCGATAAAGGACAGAAATGGTATGGACCTAACAGAAGCAGAGGATATCAAGAAGAGGTGACAAGAATACACAGAAGAACTGTACAAAAAAGAATGACCCAGATAACCACAATGGTGTGATCACTCACCTAGAGCCAGACATCCTGGAATGTGAAGTCAGGTGGGCCTTAGGAAGCATCACTACAAACAAAGCTAGTGGAGGTGATGGAATTCCAGTTGAGCTGTTTCAAATCCTGAAAGATGATGCTGTGAAAGTGCTGCACTCAATATGCCAGCAAATTTGGAAAACTCAGCAGCGGCTACAGGACTGAAAAAGGTCAGTTTTCCTTCCAGTCCCAAAGAAGGGAATGCCAAAGAATGTCCAAACTACTGCAAAATTACACTCATTTTACATGCTAGCAAAGTAATGCTCAAAATTCTCCAAGCTAGGCTTCAGCAGTACATGAACCAAGAACTCCCAGATGTTCAAGCTGGATTTAGAAAAGGCAGAGGAACCAGAGATTAAATTGCCAATATCCGCTGGATCATCGAAAAAGTGAGAGAATTCCAGAGAGACATCTACTGCTTCATTGACTGTGCTAAAGCCTTTGGCTGTGTGAATCACAACAAACTGTGGAAAATTCTTTGAGAGACAGGAATACCAGACCACCTTACCTGACTCCTGTGAAACCTGTGTGCAGGTCAAGAAACAACAGAACCAGATATGGAACAATGACTGGTTCCAAATGGGGAAAGGAGTCTGTCAAGGCTGTATATTGTCACCATGAGTGTTTAACTTACATGCAGAGTACATCATGCAGAATGCTGGATTGGAAGAAGCACAAACTGGAATCAAGATTGCCAGGAGAAATAATAATCTCAGGTATGATACCACCCTAATGGCAGAAAGCAAAGAGAAACTAAAGACCCTCTTGATGAAGCTGAAAGAGGAGAGTGAAAAAGCAGGCTTAAAACTCAACAGTCAAAAAATGAAGATCATGGCACCCAGTCCCATCACTTCATGGCAAATAGGTGGAAAAGCAACGGAAACAGTGAGAGACTTTATTTTCTTGGGCTCCAAAAATCACTGTCTTGATTAAAACCAAGTCTTGTTTTAATCACACAAATGTCTATTTTATTTATGCCATTTTAAGTAACCATCCAAAGATTTTTATTCATTTGAGGTGAGGTAACTCCTTAATTTTTTTTTTTTTTTTTTTTTTACCTCATTTAAATAATAGCTAGACTCTCTTTCTCTAAAGGTTTTTTTGGTTGATTTTCCTAATTGCTCTTATTAGCATCTATAAGGTCCCCTGAGAGGAAGGCCACAATGAAGCTTCCTAAACCTGTTTTTTTTCCTTCTAAAAATAAGTTCCTAGGGTAATTTGACTTTTGTTTTTCAAGTACCAACAATACAATTGTTTGCAACAAGAGCACTCTAGACTTAATAATTTGTTAGTTCCTCTAATTCTAAAAGGATCCATCATTTGGCTAACAATAAGTTATATCTCAACAGAAATGCAATCCATTAAGAATGCAAAAAAAAAAAAAAAAGAAAAAAAAAGACCTCTTAACGGCCTAACAGGAACAAACACACAATAGAACAACTGAGGAAGATCAGATAGAACATTTACATCTGAAAGACACAGAGAAATCTGAGCTTCCCCCTAGAAGGCCTTGTTTAAGGTTCTACCAAGATAGCTTTTAATTTTTATGCAGGAAAGAACATGGCAAATACATGGGGGAACAATAGAAACAGTGACAGACTTTATTTGCTTGGGCTCCAAAATCACTGCAGACGGTGACTGTGGCTATGAAATTAAAAACGCTTGCTCCTTGGAAGAAAAACTATGACCAACCTAGATAGCATATTAAAAAGCAGAGACATCACTTTGTTAGGGGAAGTACTCTGATTGAAACCGCCCACCCTGGCCAGGCACCATAGTAACTATTTGCATGAGTTGTTTTATGACAGGCCACCACCAACTGGAAGAGTTCGGGGAAAGGTCTAAAGGAGACACCGCACGTTCGTCCACCTCCCAGAATCCCTCTCGCTAGCATCCATCTTGGCTGAGCGATGCGTGTGCCACCAGGAAAGACTCTGAATTAGAATGATTGGTCAAAGACCACCCAGAAACTAATCCCATCACCATAAAACTGGACATTACGAGCCATGCGGCGGAGCAGTTCTCCTGGGTTTCCTTACCCTACTGCTCTCCACCCGAGTGCCCTTTCCCAGTAAAATCTCTTGCTTTGTCAGCACATGTGTCTTCTCTGACAATTCATTTCTGAGTGTTAGGCAAGAGCCCAGTTTCGGGCCCTGGAAGGGGTCTGCCTTCCTGCAACAACTTTACCAACAAAAGTGTGTCTAGCCAAAGCTATGGTTTTTCCAGTAGTCGTGTATGGATGTGAGATTGGACCATAAAGAAAGCTGAGCACCAAAAAACTGATGCTTTCAAACTGTGGTGTTGGAGAAGACTCTTGACTGTCCCTTGGACATAAAGGGGATCCAACCAGTCAATCCTAAAGGAAATCAACCCGGAATATTTATTGAAAGGACTGATGCTGAAGCTGAAGCTCCAATACTTTGGCCACCTGATGCGAAGAGCTGACTTATTGGAAAAGACCCTGATGCTGGGAAAGATTGAAGGTGGGAGGGGAAGGGGGTGACAGAGGATGAAATGGTTGGATGACATCACCAACTCAATGGACATGAGTTTGAGTACACTCAGGGAGATGGTGAAGGACAGGGAAGCCTGGCGTGCTGCAGTCCATGGCGTCGCAAAGAGTCACACAGGACTGAACGACTGGATAACAACGAGGATGTTAGAAATCCTCTTTGTTTCCAAAGAATGAGAAAATCATGTGCTACCCCAAAACTGTAGTGGCGGTCAGTGTAAATGTTAGCAGATTTCCCTTTGCCAACTGGCAGGCTCTTGTTAATGCTATTAATTTGGTCTGTTGGGCAAAAGAGATGTTAGGTAAGGGATTACTCCCCAGGATTTATACTGGAAAAACAACAGCATAACCAGCCTGGTACTTTTCATGAAGTCCTTGCAAATATGAACCATAAGTGAATCATATAAAATCAGGATTATCAATAAGGCTTTCTCAGATATCAATCCTGGGAGATAAAAAAATTGTCAGTTTAAACAACATAATCATATATATATTTTTTTCATCATCGACATCTGATCCCTCCGGTAGCAAGGTAGCTGGATTAAGCTTGCTGCATCTGTGTCAAGTTACCTTTGGCAAGAGCAAGACAATCTCATGGGGAGTTAATCAACTTGCTGAATAATGTTGTGTGTGATGAGAGTTTAGGAATGTGAGGAGCAAAGACAGTAAGAGGATGACTCATGAGTATTTCTTCTCTGGTTTAACACAGCAGAGCTATTGCTGTGACAGCTTGGAGACACGGGGGTGATGCTTGCAACCGAATCTAGCTGCTGGCTCCAATGTTCTAGGTCAGCAGTAACCACCATGTTGCTGGGTTCAGTTCAGTTCAGTCACTCAATCGTGTCCGACTCTTTGCGACCCCATGAATCGCAGCACACCAGGCCTCCGTGTTCATCACCATCTCCTGAAGTTCACTCAGACTCATGTCCATCGAGTCCGTGATGCCATCCAGCCATCTCATCCTCGGTCGTCCCCTTCTCCTGCCCCCAATCCCTCCCAGCATCAGAGTCTTTTCCAATGAGTCAACTCGTCGCATGAGATGGCCAAAGTATTGGAGTTTCAGCTTTAGCATCATTCCTTCCCAAGAAATCCCAGGGCTGATCTCCTTCAGAATGGACTGGTTGGATTTCCTTGCAGTCCAAGGGACTCTCAAGAGTCTTCTCCAACACCACAGTTCAAAAGCATCAATTCTTCAGCACTCAGCTGTCTTCACAGTCCAAATCTCACATCCATACATGACCACAAGAAAAACCATAGCCTTGACTAGACGGACCTTAAGTGTTCCTAACTCAGTCCCTTTTTGCTCAAGAACAGAGAGGGAAAAGTGGCGATCATAATTTGGGGCCTTGGTCAAAAATTCTTTTAAAGTCTCCTTGCCTTCAGAATGCTCTACTTTCCAGTAAAGAGGTTCAGATTGGTCTCATTCAAGTAGATTATACAGTGGCTGAGCAATTAGAAAAAAATTGGGGAACCATTTCCTGCAGTAACCTGCAAGTCCTAAAAATACCCTTAATTGTCTTTTTGTCTTCAGGGCTGGGAAGACTAGAAGGCCTTTCAACTCTATCCACATCAATTAACAGTTCTTTTTTAGAGATCCTACGTCCTAAATATTTTCCTCTAGTCTTATGGTATTGCAGGTTTTCTTTGAACACTATATGTCCCTTTAACGCTTGCTTTTGGAGTAAATACAGAATGTCTTGCTGGCTGTTTAACAAAGAGTTTGAACACAGAGGTAAATTATCTACATATTGTTATCAACACTGACTTAAGAGGAAAGTCTAGTCATCTAGATCAGCTTTTACTATCTGAGAGAAGTAAGTGGGGCTCTCAGTATAGCCCTGTGGTGTTGCAGTCCACGAATATCGCTATTCCTTCCAAGTGAAGTGAAAATGACGGGTCGTCAGGATGTACAGGAATACTAACAGATGCACTGCGGAGATCTATCTGAAAAGAAGTCATGCTTTTTTGGAATATAGGACAGTAAGGTGTGAAGGCTTGGCACTACAGAATCCTGAGGGATAATAATAGCACTGATAGATCTCAGTGAAGTCAAGTTGTTCAGTCATTCCGACTCTTGGCAACCCCATGGACTATACAGTCAATGGAATTCTCCAGGTTAGAATGCTTCTTCATTCCCTTCTTCAGGGGATATTCTCAACCCATGGATCAAACCCAGGTCTCCCACATTGCAGGAGGATTCTTTACCACCTGAGTCACCAGGGAAAACCAAGACTTCTGGAGTGGGTAGCATATCCCTTCTCCAGCGGATTTTCCTAACCTAAGAATTGAACTAGGGTCTCCTGAATTGCAGGCGTTTCTTTACCAACTGAGCTAGGTCTCAAGTCCTGTACAAATCTTCAATGCTTGCCATTTGGTGTTTTAACTAGCAGATTGGAAGTGTTACAAGGGCTGGTGCAAAGCACAAGCCCCTTCTCAATGTAAGCTGAAATTAAAGGTTTTATTCCTTCTACAGCCTCCTGCCTTAATGGATACTGACGAATCCTGGGCATGGGCTTATAGTAATTTGAATAGGGGATGTGGAATGTATTCATCCAATGTCAGTAGAATCAAGTGCTCATAATTCTTTAGGTACTAAGCCTAGCAAGTTGTCTGGTTCAGTGTCATCCTCATCATGAGTCACAAACATTATATAATGAAGGAAGTCTGCCTGATCCTTTAGATCTAGAAACATCTCTCCCTTAGGAATGAAAGAAATATGGGCTTCATAAACTTCCAATAGGCCTTTACCTATTGGGTAAACAGGAGCATTTTCTACTAGGAGAAAGGAGTATCTTCTTTGGAAGGAATGATGCTAAAGCTGAAGCTCCAGTACTTTGGCCACCTCATGTGAAGAGTGACTCATTGGAAGAGACTCTGCTGCTGGGAGGGATTGGGCGCAGGAGGAGAAGGAGACGACAGAGGATGAGATGGCTGGATGGCATCACCGACTCGATGGACGTGAGTCTGAGTGAACTCCAGGAGTTGGTGATGGACAGGGAGGCCTGGCGTGCTGCAATTGATGGAGTCGCAAAGAGTTGGACATGACTGAGCGACTGAACTGAACTGAACTGAACTGAAGTAAATTCTAAAGGTAATGATTAAATAACCTTAATAAGTACATTAGAAACCCCTACCATCTGTACCACGTTATTACTCTGAGGAAGACAGCCTTTAATTTTGGTAGTGGCTCAGACAGTAAAAGCATCTGCCTCCAATGCGGGAGATCGGGGTTTGATCCCTGGGTGGGGAAGATCCCTGGAGAAGGAAAGGGCAACCCACTCCAGTACTCTTGCCTGGAAAATCCCATGGACGGAGGGTAGGCTACACTCCATGGGGTCACAAAAAGTTGGACACGACTGAGCGACTTCACTTCACTTCAAAACTGAAGAGGCGGCCCCTATGTATTAGGGCTTTCATTGCTTCTCCTTGTATAATCATTTCTACTTCTCCCAAGGTGTTAAGAGAGAAGGGGAAAGACTCTTCAGGTTTCCTGGGAGTAGCCCTATTCTTGTTTAACTTGAAACTCCGATCTAAAATCGAATTTGCTTCTAGGCTTCTTCTTAACTCACCGTTCATTTTCTGATATGCTGGGTTTTTGCAGTAAAAACAAACTTTTTGTTTTGCTCTCAGTTGAGAAATAAATGGAGTTTGGTTGACCTTGGATTGATGGTAGGTACCTAACTGGCACAGTTGAAGGTTCAGGATTTTGCAAATAATCCCTTTTCTTTCTTTTTAATGGTTTTGGAAAGTTGGTCAGCCAGTGTAACAAGGGTATTGGTATGTAATGTAGACCAACCTAGATTGTGTCTTTTGATCAGAGTGGCCAAATTCTTATCCAAACCATCTAAAAAGGTGGAGTTGAGCAAAAGATCAATTTTATGGTTAGAGAATGACTCAGGTGTCGAGCCAGAACATTGCTTAAAAGTTTTTTTTCAAATCTCTCCTAACAGTCTGGAATTGATTCAGCTGGCTTTTGCTTACATCGTTGAATCTTTGTCCAGTCTACAGTTTTAGGGAAAAGTTCTGGGATAAGATCAAGTAATTTCTGAGCTAATTCCTTACATTCATTGCAAGCCTCTGGATTATGTGATTCAAAGTCCATCAAGGGGTGTTTCCAACCTGCTTTCTCCACCCATTCCCTTTGTTTTCTTTCAAAAACTAATAGCTATATTAGTTGATATAGATTTGAAAACCTGGGCTCATAGGTCCGGATGGTTAATTCAAATTTCTTATCCCAATGGATCCTGACTGGATCAGGAAATTCTTTAGCCAAGCCTCTAAATTCTCTTCTGGTCTAGGGTGTATAGGTGATCCCCAAGGATGGGTTATCTCTCCCTGTAATAGTTATCTCATTAAAGGGAGCTATAATCACTCCTGATTTTTTACTCTCCTCTTCTGGGGGAAGGGGAGCAGCAGGAGGCTGAGAAGAGAAAGCACCTGGACCAGGGAGCTCAGATAGATGAGGGCGTAGGAGGAGCAGAGCAGAAGACGGGGTCAGGGTTTGCGGCCTTTTTAGCTCTGATAGTTTCAAGCAATTTCTTGTTGGTTTCCTGCAGAGAAATTACTCTATCGTTTACTCTTTTAGAAGATTCTAGATACCAATAAAAGGTAAGCATTCCATTCACTTTGTTTGACCTTATGGCTGGCCTCTTCTAACTGTGCATGCAAAAATATCAATTGTAGAATATCAAAGAACCCCAATCTGGCTCACTTTAGATTGAAATTTCCTTTAGTATAATTTTCCCAATGAACTTGGTACTTGTAAGGATGAACTCCCTACATATTGTATATGAGTCTGGCTGTGGTGTCAGTTGAAGATTGACTTTCTGACACTCATCATTTCTGTCTTTGAGAGATTTTATTTCCCATTTTAAGTTGAATTCGTCAGGGATATAATTCACTAGTGAAATTGTGTGGTGGGCCTGTGTACTGCTGTTGAGTTTAACTCCTCTAGGCGTCACCCCAGAGACGTTTCACTTTGTCTTACACGTCATGGATTCTCCCTCTGGCCGTCTAAGACCACCATGGGTACTCGGATCGCTGAATGGCCAATTCTTATCTGCAGCCCTCAGATGAGCAAGTGGTTTAATTAATGAGTGGGTTTCCCTGTGGGACCACCGCATGGTATGAGGACTTGGCCTCCACCATTCCCGTAAACTTCTCAGTCACCAGGGAAAGCCCTAGCCAGGTTGGAGCAAAACTCTCATGTAATATCTTCACTTTTATCCCAACAAATTCTATTAAGGCAGCCAAACTGAGGAAAAGGGTCAGATCAGCCTCTTACCTAAGCACTTCAGGCAAGACTACTCAGTCTCCTACAACTGAGAAAACTCTGATATTTTTCAACAAGCCCCACCCCACAGTATCTTTCAACTGGGTGAGTATTCCTTGGCTGAGCCATACCCAGTATCTTTCAACTGGTTGGGTATTCCTCACTATCTTTCAACCAAGCTCCACCCAGTATCCAGACCCTGGGTAGGTATGCCCCAGTACATTTCAACTGCCCCCCTTAGTATCTTCCAACCTGTTCTACCACCAAATAAAACTCAGGATCTTTAACCAGAAGAGGAGATCCAAGAACTAGGAGACTTACCCAAATTCACCTGGACTCCCTGAGGTGGATGGGCTCAGGGGGCCACTGCTGGTATTAAGGCTCTGGTTCCTCGTAGAGTTCAGGCAAAGGAAGGAGGGAAGCCTGCTCCGGGTCCCTTCATGGTAGCCGTAACTCGACTTAAAAAATTGCACAGTGTAAGAGTTGTGAGTTAAGTTTTATTTGGGGCAACTTAAGACGGTAGCCCAGGAAACAGCACCACAGATAGCTCTGAGAAACTGCTCCAAGGGAGGAAAGATGGTATATCTTTGGGACATAGGATAAAGAGGGAGTACATGCAAACAAGCACACATTTCTTTTTTGTTTTAAAAGTTTCTGCTAGTCTCTTGAAGCTTTTGTTGGTCATGAGAAACAACTGTCACTATGAAGGATTTTAGTGCTTTTCTAGATATGAAGAGATACAAGAACTAGGCTCATAAAACCAGTTTTTGAGAATACCTAACTATCTGAAGACCTGTCTTGCCAGTTTCCAGAAGCACAGATTGCCTCATTTCTACTCTCCACCCTGAGTTCCTTCAGGGGGTGTTGGAGGTCAGCAGCTTCAGCGGTGCATAATTTAATCCTTACAGAGGTAGTTGGCAAGCACCCATAGTAAGTATCAGTTTGTGTTTCCCAATTTGTGACTGACAATCTTATTTGACATCTAGTAAACCTCGGTATGGGGCTTCCCTGATGGCTCAGTAATCTTAAGCATTTGCAGATTCATGTCTCCCTTTAGCTCTGAACTTTTAAACTTATGTTTCATTCAATCTTTTTTTTTTTTTTTTTGGTTTATTCTAAAAACTTCTGATGTTGTAAACCTCAGTTAATTCTGTATGAATTATCTTTTCTGACATATTTTGTCTCTGACTTCTGTTCAGTACTGTTGGATAAGGCTTTAACTAAGTGGAAGGAGGGATCCCAGGTGGCGCAGTGGTAAAGAATCTGCCTGCCAATACAGGTTCCATCCTTGTGTCAGGAAGATCCTCTGGACAAGGAAATGGCAACCCACTCCAGTATTTTTGCCTGGGAAATCCTATGGACAGAGCAGCCTGGCAGGTTACTCTATGGGGTTGTTAAAGAGTCAGACACAACTTATCAACAACAGCCCCAAGGATGCAAAAGGGGTAGAGGGGAAAATCCTGTCTCCTCAACAGTGAACTGCTCTTACAATGTGATTTTTGGTACTTTTCTCATAATTCTACCTATGTGTCTTCAGCTTTCCTATGATTCTGAAATATTCTGTAAAAATTCTTCTCGTTCTTAAGAATGATTCTTAAGAGCTAGAATGAATTTCATGAGTTCTATTCTCTATAACTGAATGTGACTGCTACAATAATCACAAAAATAAATTGTATTTTTAGCAAGCAGCTTTCTTGATATAGAATTTTCTAATCCCCTGAGTTCAAACTGCAGGAACAAACATCATCTTAAGTCCTCAGTATCAGTAAGTCCCCAGTTTTCTGTGTATTCAGGGAAGCGTTTTTTTGTTTTGTTTTTTTAATTGCCATCTAGATAGAGAATGGTGAAAGTTGATCAGTTGTGTCTGACTCTGTACAGTCCATGGAATTCTCCAGGCCGGAATACTGGAGGGGGTAGCCTTTCCCTTCTCCAGAGGATCTTCCCAACCCAGGGGTTGAAGCCAGGTCTCCCACATTGCAGGCGGATTCTTACCAGCTGAGCCACAGGGAAGCCCAGGTAGAGAATGGAGTTGATGAGAATTCCAAACTGACAGCTAAACAGAGGTATTCTCTGTACTAAAAGGTATCATTGGGCTTGAGGCTAAAGATATCTGAAAGGCATCTGAACTTCCCAGAGTTTCTGTAAAGGAGGGAACTGTTTATCTAGAATATTTTCTAGACCCCCCTGAGTGTTACACTACCAAGCGTATGATATGATCCATTGACAGGAAAGCTATGACAAGCCTAAACAGCATATTAAAAAGCAGAGACATCACTGTGACTACAAAGGACTGTACAGTCAAAGCTATGGTTTTTCTACTAGTCATGTACGGATGTGAAAGCTGGACCATAAGGAAGGCTAAGTGCTAAGGCATTGATACTTTTGAATTGTGTTGCTGGAGAAGACTCTTGAGAGTCCCCTGGATTGCAGGGAGATCAAGCCAGTCAATACTAAAGGAGGTAAAGCCTGAATATTCATTGGAAGGACTGATGTTGAAGCTGAAGCTCCAAAACTTTGGCCACCTGATGCAAAAAACTGACTCACTGGAAAAGACCCTGATGCTTGGACACATTGAAGGCAGGATGAGAAGAGGGCAACAGGATGAGATGGTTGGATGGCATCACCAACTCAATGGACATGAGTCTTAGCAAACTCTGAGAGATAGTGAAGGACTAGGAAAGATGTGTGTGCTGCAGTCCACGGGGTTGCAAAGAGTCAGACACAACTTAGTGACTGAACAACAACAACGGGCAGGTTTACCTAGTATATGAAATGCAACAGTTTATTTTGAATAATTTCTATTCAATCATTTTGTTTGCTTCTAGAAAATGTAAAAACATACTATCTTTGTCAGTCAAAACAAACATGTCAAACATACTATCTCCGTAACAAAATGCCATACTGTGGGTGGCTGAAAGAACTGACATTTATTTTCTCACAGTTCTGGAGGCTGAAAGGTCTGAGATCAAGAAGCCTACTGATTCGGTTCCTGCTGAGAGCTCTCTTGCTGGCTTGCCCCCTCTCCTATGTCCTCCTCTGGCAGAACAAGAGCTCCTCTTCTTCTAAGGTACAAACCCATCTGGACTAGAGTTCCACACTCATGACCTCATTTAACCTCAGTTACCTCTTTACAGGCCCTATTTCCAGATACAGTCACATTAGGGCAAATACGTCCTGGAATTTTGATTTTAGAAAATGTGAAAGTATTTTTTATAATAATGAAAAAGAACATTACCTCAGTGATTAACACATGCCAGGCCCCGTGGGAAGTGCCTTATAAGTATTTGTGAATTTAATTCTTACAACCAACGAACTAAGTATGATCTCATTTTATAGATGCGGAACCAAAGCCCAGAGATGCTAAGGAACTTGCTCAAGATCACACTGCCAGCACAGCGAAGCTTCCAATACACACAGTCGTTTTAACTATTATACTGTAATCTAATCCATGTTGTTGTTTAGTGACTACATTGTATCCAACTCTTTGCAAACCCATGGACAATAGCTTGCTAGGCTCCTCTGTCCTTGGGATTTTTCCAGGCAAGAATACTGAAGCGGGTTGCCATTTTCTTCTCCGGGGGCTTTTCCTGACCCAGGGATCAAACATGCGTATCCTGCTTGGCAGGCAGATTCCATAATTTAATGTATAAAATACTGGTATATTATATACCAATAAGGAGGGTTTAGCAAGCCCAGAAGGTACCACTGACTGGAATGGATGCCAGTGTGAGATGAGTTCCACTCTAAAAGTGTGACTACACCTGCTGAAGGAGGCTGAGAGACTACTACGCAGATATGGGAGTTTTGGATCACATACTAATTTATACTCTCACCAGAAGTATCTGAGTCCATTGCCCCACAATCTCATCAAACCAGAATTTCATATTTAAATACTACCTCACCTACAATTTAAAAAAGACTCTGATGTGTCCTATTTGCTATAAGAAAAATCCTCTATGTAATTATTGTGACCTGGTTTAATCATTAGCCCTTATCAAGTGTAAACCATGATAGCAAGTTCAATTCAGTTCAGTCGCTCAGTCGTGTCTGACTCTTTGCAACCCCATGAATCGCAGCACACCAGGCCTCCCTGTTCATCACCAACTCCTGGAGTTCACTCAGACTCACATCCATTGAGTCAGTGATGCCATCCAGCCATCTCATCCTCAGTCGATCCCTTCTCCTCCTGCCCCCAATCCCTCCCAGCATCGGAGTCTTTTCCAATGAGTCAACTCTTCGCATGAGGTGGCCAAAGTACTGGAGTTTCAGCTTTAGCCTCATTCCTTCCAAAGAAATCCCAGGGTTGATCTCCTTCAGAATGGACTGGTTGGATCTCCTTGCAGTCCAAGGGACTCTCAAGAGTCTTCTCCAACACCACAGTTCAAAAGCATCAATTCTTCAGCGCTCAGCCTTCTTCACAGTCCAACTCTCACATCCTTACATGACCACAGCAAAAACCATAGCCTTGACTAGACAGACCTTAGTCGGCAAAGTAATGTCTCTGCTTTTGAATATGCTGTCTAGGTTGGTCATAACTTTTCTTCCAAGGAGTAAGCGTCTTTTAATTTCATGGCTGCAGTCACCATCTGCAGTGACTTTGGAGCCCAAAAAAATAAAGTCTGCCACTGTTTCTACTGTTTCCCTATCTATTTCCCATGAAGTGATGGGACCGGATGCCATGATCTTCGATTTCTGAATGTTGAGCTTTAGGCCAACTTTTTCGCTCTCCTCTTTCACTTTCATCAAGAGGCTTTTTAGTTCCTCTTCACTTTCTGCCATAAGGGTGGTGTCATCTGCATATCTGAGGTTATTGATATTTCTCCCAGCAATCTTGATTCCAGCTTGTGTTTCTTCTAGTCCAGCATTTCTCAGGATGTACTCTGCACAGAAGTTAAATAAGCAGGGTGACAATATACAGCCTTGATGTACTCCTTTTCCTATTTGGAACCAGTCTGTTGTTCCATGTCCAGTTCTAACTGTTGCTTCCTGACCTGCATACAGATTTCTCAAGAGGCAGGTCAGGTGGTCTGGTATTCCCATCTCTTTCAGAATTTTCCACAGTTTATGTGATCCACACAGTCAAAGGCTTTGGCATAGTCAATAAAGCAGAAATAGATGTTTTTCTGGAACTCTCTTGCTTTTTCCATGATCCAGCGGATGTTGGCAATTTGATCTCTGGTTCCTCTGCCTTTTCTAAAACCAGCTTGAACGTTAGGAAGTTCACGGTTCACGTAGTGCTGAAGCCTGGCTTGGAGAATTTTGAGCATTACTTCACTAGCATGTGAGATGAGTGCAATTGTGTGGTAGTTTGAGCATTCTTTGGCATTGCCTTTCTTTGGAATTGGAATGAAAACGGACCTTTTCCAGTCCTGTGGCCACTGCTGAGTTTTCCAGATTTGCTGGCATATTGAGTGCAGCACTTTCACAGCATCATCTTTCAGGATTTGAAACAGCTCAACTGGAATTCCATCACCTCCACTAGCTTTGTTCGTAGGGGTGCTTTCCAAGGCTCACTTGACTTCACATTCCAGGATGTCTGGCTCTAGGTGAGTGATCACACCATCATGATTATCTGGGTCGTGAAGATCTTTTTTGTACAGTTCTTCTGTGTATTCTTGCTACCTCTTCTTAATATCTTCTGCTTCTGTTAGGTCCAGACCATTTCTGTCCTTTATCGAGCCCATCGCTACCAAGGTTTAAATACAAGCCTGATTAAGGCTAAAATTTTATATGCCCACTTTATTATTTCACCTGAAGATACTGCAAGAAAACTCAAGTGAAAAGGCATAAAGAAAAAATTATACAAAAGTACTCATAAACCTTCATATTTCAACTCTCAGGATTGGCATAGCTTTTACAAACATGGTTCTTTAAAAGGGTAATGTGACTGTCAACAGAAAAGTTATGCTTCACCTTCTGAAACACTAAAGTAAAAATAAACAGTAAAATGAATATATATATATATGAGTATTATCTTAGATTATATAATCCTGGAGGGAGGCTGAGTCCTAAAATTCCCTTTTAAGCGCCATAGACTAAAATACCTGCTAAATCCAGGCTTGTTCATGACGACATTCAGCAAAAATTGAGAACTTAAACGTATTTAAAAACAGAAGCTTCTGCATCCAAGATTTTAACTGCAGCACTTTTTGGAAGGAGGGATCCAATGACATCTCCCAGATAACAGTATATGCAATCAAGCACTTTGCCCAGGTTTCGTTCCGTGTTCATTTCTTGAAAATAGCGAATACGGGACACGCATTATACTCGGTACCTCTCTTAACCATTTCCTGCATTATAATCACTCGGAGGGACTGAAATAAAACACACCGAGTGCCTGAATCTGGGGCAGGGCCGAGCACCCGGATTTTTTAGCAGCATCAACGCTTACTTAAGGAAGGGGGACCTCGGCGGGGACGCCCGACGCCCCCCACCAGAACCCGGGGCTGGGGGTCTGGGCCCCCGCCGTTCGCCGAGCTCTCTCAGGCGACCGCGAGGCCGGGTCCAGACCGGAAAGCGCTCGCGCGGCAGCTCCGCGTGGCTGGGCCCGGGCCCGGCGCGAGGAAAAGCGCTTAAAAAAAAAAATTAAATAAAAAAGCGGTTTTCGTGGAGCGGGAGTCGCGGTGTCCCCGGGCGCCCTCGACCAGAGGACGGCGCGGCCTGACTGCAGACGCCGGGGCGCGCCGGCCGCAGAGGCCGCGAGGCCCGCCGGCGCTTCCCGCCGACCGGCCGGCCGCAGAGGCGAGCAGCGCCCGCTCTTCCCCGGT